>NW_018128124.1:529718-556936 GCF_001952655.1 Monopterus albus
TAATTATTGATACATAGGTGTGTGTGTATATATATGCACACGCTCAAATGACTACAAACTAGAAGGAAAAATAAAGCATAAAATCATTCTATGTGGATAAAGGAACTATAAAAATATAAGATCTCAGAGAAAAAAAAGAAAATCAATATGTTTATGAAACTGGGATAAAGGCTTGAGTCTAAATCAAAACAGTCGTGGAAATTGTTCAGTGCAATTCAATTTACTTTATAGTCTTGTCTGTTTAGAATATTTTCATCCTTTTACCACCCACAGCCCTGCCTCCCTTTAATGGTCGCTGGGATGGCTGGTCTTTTGACAGTGGACAGTATTTTATCGTGTGGGCATTGTCCCCGTTGGCACTGCAAAGGGGACAGGTATAAGCCCTCAAAATCGGGCACACGACCCTGCCATCCGGAGTCTTCAAGACGTGGGAGCCATACACCTCCTCCGGCGCTCCGTTATTTCGGCAGAAGACACAGATTTTTGGCTCCTGCTTGCTCCTGGAAGCTGGTTTGCGCATCTTTCTCTCCATGCCGAACAGATCAAACCCCGCGAAGCTTCCACCAAACCCCACCTCCCGCTCCGGCACCTGGACCCCGAGCTGGTTTTGGAAGGGGCTCAGTATCGAGAAACGCTCTTTTAAGTCCAGGATAGAGGCCGGCGGGGGGCTCCCGGACGGGCAGCAACAGTCTAAGTGCCCGCTCTCTCCAACGTTGCCTACGATTACGCACGGACACGCCGGGGAATCGTCCAAGCCCAGGGTGGCTTTCAGGGACTCAGTGATGGAGTTGGGATTCTGTGGCATGCTGAGCTTATTATTCTTTGTAACCAACGTCGTCAGCCCGAGATAGTCGTTCCAGAAATTGAAAGTGTAGTCATATGGGCTGCGCGCATTCAAATAGTTGTGATTGAGAAAATCCATGGCTACTTCTGGTGGTTTGTTGCTGTCAAAAGGTGAAACAACCAGTGTAATCCTAAAAAGTGGTTGTAGCCAGAGCTCGTCTCCAGGTTCCTGTACAGCGAAACAGTCTCCAGTGTTCCTGTTGTGTTTGAGCGTCCGGCAAACAGGCTTTCTGGTTATAAGGACCAGGAGGGCGGGGCGCCGTCGCTTCAAACCAAGTTTCTGATAAGGTGAAAGCGGGCTCCCTTTCTTCAAAACCACAATTACACAGAATTGTGTTCTTGTCGACATCAGTCACCATTCTGACGTTTAGAGATTCTGGGAATTAAAAAGTTGTTAATAGTTAATGATTTGGTGAAGTGAGCAGAACAATAATTTCACGCACAAAGCCTTACTGTAGTTAATTACGTTATTTCAGTGCAAGTACCAATCAATTGGAGGAGGACAGCTTAGCTCTTTGTTCCTCTTTGGGTTAAAAACATTACAGTCCCCCATGTTTTGTGAATCAATATCGTTTATCTTTGTGCGTTCACACACCTTAACCCCTTGTGTTCCACTAGCAAAGGCCCTTTGTTCTGGTCAGCAGACATCCTCTCACTGCCCCGGACAGAAATCATCTTTGTAAATGCATCCTATTACATTAAAAGTGGATCAGCATGAGGAAAACCTATTAAACAGACCCATGTTTCCACATACTGAAGAGATTTATGGCTTCATTTATGGGACATACTATGGTGATTTTAAATTCAAATAACCAACTTAGATTATGAAGGAGTTAATTATAATGCAATTTGTCACACTATTTCTACAATGCTTTGTCTTGATAATTTTACAGTAATTTGTCTTCATTACAACACATTCTACCAACTGAAATGGGTTTTAAAACCAGGAAATGACCTGCCACACATACAGGTAGGCCATCGCTTAAGACAAAATCTAGATCTGATCATTATATTTACCACTGGAGCGTTTGATTTGTACATGCAGAAATCATAAAACCTCAGAATCAAGGTGGTTTTTTTACTTCCACAACTGCAGACTTTATAAAAGTAAAAAAAAAAAAAAAAGCTTTCAGTGTATAGTCAATAAATGCTTAGTTGGGGCTTTTTCTCAGTTCTGACATGAACATTTCACCAAATCCAGACAAAACGCCACATCAGCCAGTCCTCATAATCATAATGTGCAGAGCAGTTTTCAATAGGGGGCAGCATAGTGCAGTTACAGGTCAGTTTATTTACAGCAAACCAAATGACCTCTCCCTGCTTTCTTTTCCTCTGCTGAGTGAGTAAGTGCACCAAACAAAACCTACAGTACAATGATGGACTCTGACTGGA
Source organism: Monopterus albus (assembly GCF_001952655.1). Classification (NCBI taxonomy): domain Eukaryota; kingdom Metazoa; phylum Chordata; class Actinopteri; order Synbranchiformes; family Synbranchidae; genus Monopterus; species Monopterus albus. The sequence goes on from NW_018128124.1 coordinate 531,954, forward strand.
AGATGCAACTCAGCCATTAAGTTCCACTAGACAATGTTGCTAGTAAACTTTGATTTCACTGAAGCAACAGTGGCCACTGGGGGAAAGGAGCACACAGTGAAACTGTACAGATTTAACAAATGAAGTTAGGACTTATAACTATAATAAACTGTTTTCTTTTGGATGAAGTTCTAATGAAAAATCCACTGTCAAGCTGCATAATTAATAGTGCAGTGTCATGTGGTGTTTTTAAACAGGTCAGGTCACACAGTTTACCTATAGTGGTATCTAGTCAGAATTTAGTTTGTGGCATTACCAGCACTGAAAAACAGCGGCACTCACAAGTTTCTCCATTACTGTTTAAACTAAGCAGTGCACTCTCAGTGGCTTTCATAGGGCCTACCCTAAGTTTCCTTCCTAATTCTGTAAGAGATGTGCACTACATGCTACAGTGATAAAACTAGTCTGATAGTCACTGAACATTTAATCAAGATTTCCAGGGCCACCCAGGAAAACTGACAAATGTTCTTACTTCTGGTTGCTTTTTATATGAGTGTTGACTACAATTAAATATGATAAAGCAAAATGAAACACAAATGGTGTAGTGTAGACTACTTTGTCAAAATGGACCATTAACTTTACTTGAGGTATTCATTTTTTTTATCTGAAACAACAATATAGGCAGTAATTCAGGAATCATGGGCCTCCATTATGACAGCAAGAGTGTTTTTCAGCATGCAAAAACCCTTTTATACAAAGAGTGTCATATAACGAATGTCTCTGGAATAATCCCGTTGGTTGGATCCCGGTACACTTACTCACCATCAGTAATAGAAATGATCCAGATTTTGATTCTTGAGGCAAACTGAGGCAGGTGTCCTGAAGAGTCCACTTGCTGTGGGTCTCTGATCCTATGATGGAGTGGGCAGCTCAGGAATGTTGAAGCAGCCCTCTTGAAACAATGATAACACAAGTGACTAGTATCCTAATTAAAACTAAGGCTGCAGAACTCACTGACTTGGAAGCTTTGCATCTATTTTTAAGAGATCCAATAAGAATGCACCACCTTAGGAGACAGAGTGATAAAAGCAGAACGAAAGCATGGTTCAGTGAGCGCCAGAGGCCAGAGGCCATTTCTCTCTGTTCTGTGTGTTCAGCAAGTTAGTTTGGAATAGTATTGACTGATCATTGAATGTTCGTCCCAGAGTCCCCATCCAGCTAGTGCAAACTATGAATTTTATGATGAAGCATTAATAATGTATGTAATCACCAATGCTTTTTTTTTATGCAAGCCAGGGCAAATTGTGCAAGCAGATTCTTGTATAACTGAAATATTTATGGCCACATTATTCCGTAATTTTGTTGTGACTAAGAGGGATTAATGCTTATTCATTAACTAAAGCTAATTCTGGTGCTGCCTCTAGGCTGGAGGAGAATATTGGACACGGAAGTGAGATTAGCGGTGAAATGATGCATAGCATCAGCAGGGTACCAATGACTGTAAATCGATTTAGGGATCACACTGACTAAGTGATTGTTGTGCAAGTGTTTTTACTTGTGAGGAGAAAACACAGATAATCAGGAAAAGTGGTGGCTGGCTAAAACAGACACTACACTCGATCAAATATTTTCTGCATAGCCTCATTAGCAATATGTGATGGATTTTTTTTCCTATTATGCAAAGCAAATCAGTGCAGATGATAGTTTTGCTGAAGTTATGGGTGTGATAACATTATTTATACCATCTCATAAAGCTAAGCTTCCACTGATATGCTCCATCCATTATAATAACCATTAGCACATCCTGTGATGTGAACTAGGCAAACAGAACAAGATTTGTCACATTTGGGATGAAAATTCTGCTCAATTCATATTTCACATTAGATGAATAGCTGGTACTGAGGGATGCATAGAGAAAAGAAATACGATCCCCTTTCCATCCTTATTGCATCTGTAATTTAAATGCATCAGGCATGTTTTGAATCATTAACATCAGAGATGGTGTCTGTAACCTCTTAGACTAAAGCAGACAATACATTTTTCTGTTAAATACCACAGTGTGTTCTGTGGCCGTCTGGTTATCCTTCATTCTCTCATGCATATTTTGTCAGGCAAGTTTGAGCAGAGGCCTTGGAAAAGGGAATGCTTAGGGATTACACAAAGCACATACGCCACAAAGCTTTCTCCATTTTTTTATACTGTGGTTAGAGGCAGCTGCTATTGATAAATCATTACAATGCCTTGCTCAAAGACTTTAGAAGTGGATTCTATTTAAGTTGACAATCCAGACCTCAGCAGTAGCAAAGATAACTTTCTATATATTAATCACCACGACCATGTTTGTAAAGCCACATATAGAAAACAGAAATGATACATAATGGGTGAGCAGGAACAGCTGAAAAACCCACGTTTTCATTTCCTGACATTTCCTGTAATGAAGATGAATGCTGGATGAAACTGGCTTATGTGCATTTGGAGCCAGAAATGTTTTTTTTTTAAACCAATTTTATCACACTAGAAAAGCTGCTCTTTTGTGCCTCAGACAACGATTACCATGTGTTTTCATTCACAGCCATTAGAGCTCTGTTTGTGATTATGCAAATGAGAAAACATGCAGGAAATTTAATCAGAGCACAAATTTGATTTCACGTGAACGATTGCTTGAGGGCGGAGGCTTGATCGCATAATATTGAGCAACCAAATTGTGAAAACAATATTGAACATAGTGGGTTTCCACTCGGACACACCAGAACATTATGGTGTTAAGGTTTGCTTTGGTTCTGAGGTTTCAAGTCAGCAGCACTGCATAGGGATTGATGATCCTTTGTTCTCCAGTCACTGAATGGAAACTGCTGTTAATTGGCAGCAGCTTGTGGTTTATACATTTTTATTGTAGTTGCACTCCAAATATTTAAGCACAATTTCTTTGTGTTCCCTTAAAAAAAAAAAAAAAAAAGTGTTTATATAAACACAGGATGTCATTGTGCAGCTGCACGTGCCCCTGTAGATAACTGTTGATTAAAGAATGTTGGTCCAGAAGGATGACAAAACTGAAACAAATGGAGCATGTCAGTTAAGAGCAGGATACGTTTCCTGCAAGACCCACAGAAAGATTCTGAAATCAGTGTAAAGAACCCACCCATTATCTATACTGCTCATTCCTGAATAGGGCGGTGGGGGCCTGGAGCCAATCCCAGCTGACACTGAGCGTGAGGCGGGGTCCACCCTGGACAGGTCGCAGAGTTTAGTGCAAAGAGCCTCAGAGCAAAATTGTGCAAGTTTCCCCTTGACCTGAAATCAGCTTCCCAACTTTTTAAGCAGATAAAGGTTGAATGCTTACTTGAACTTCTACAAGTTTTAAGAGGCACAGGGTCTCAGGTGTAGTAAGCCTTATGAGAATAGTTCAACTCAAGATGTACACAACGGCCCCTATGTGAAAAGCCTCTTCCAGCATGAAAACTGGCTTTTCTGCAGCTTTGGGTACCAGATGTTGCCCAGCTACAAACAAAGCCAGAGTCATTGTTCCAGCTTTCTTCAAGTAGAGAAAGCTCAATAAGCAAACATACAATTCCATTAGATAACCAATTTGGTGCCGTCTGGCCCACAGGCTCTGTGGATGATGATCCTAGTTTGAGGTGCATATAAAAAAGATGAACATTACAATCATGACACCATGGATCTTAAAATTTTAATTAGACTCAAATCTTATAGTTAATTTAAATGCATGGTCCTTAATAGCTACTAATAAGTCGAGGGCACAATCACATCTCCATACATGCAGTCTTCCTCCAAACCCAGATTGTAGTGGCTTCCACTTCCTCCGTTGTAGGCACTTGTCACAATCCTTAGCCAGCCCTTCTCACCCTAAAGGGAGGTCATTTGGAATATAAACCAACTGTTTCAGTCCAACATTCACTTTGTAAATGCAAAGTTTAAGCTTCTGATCCATACAAGAATGGAGGCTGTTAAGTTACTCTGATGACTCACCCATGGCTCTCCCCAGGAGTTGCGTACAATCCAGTACTCGGTTCCATTTTCTACTCCCCATCCCGCCACCGACACGATGTGGTTGAGGTCAAGATTCCAGACATACTCAGAGTACAGACCCCCAGTGTATGCATCAAGTTTCTCTGTGACCATGATCCCACAGCTGAAGGAAGAGTGATTCAGTGAAGTAACATGAACAAAGAAAAGTGATACGACTTTCATAGCCATTGCTCGTAGAACATTTGAAGTGACTCAGTAATATAGGAAAATTCCAAATGATTCAAAATTTACGCAATAACATGAATCTTACCTGATTGGTCCTCGAGCATAGATTTCTGCCATCATATCATCTCGTCCACTAATGGCTCCAAAGTCACCCACTTTCCACAGTGTGTAGTTCTGCACGTGACTGCACCCTGACATTGTGCAAGTCCCACATGCAGCGAGTCCATTGCATTCTGTAAAGAAAAATATGAAATGTAATGCATGGTTACAGTACCATCATTAAATCCAATCACACTACTGCTGCTTAAATTCTTACTCTGGTCAACTGCTCGATAGTTGTTGCAGGTTTCGTCAGGGATGCCATGTTTGTGGGCATACTCCCACACCCCTTTATGGTCCCCCCCTCGACAGGTCCCAGACTCAGCGCAGGCTACCACGTGTTGGACAGACAGATAAGCAGATGGCCACTCTCCTCTCCGCTTGATGTTGATACGGTCTACAAGGAGGGGATTTTTTTATTTTGCCACAAAATTTAATTTGCAGTCTATTATTGAGAAAATGTTCACATTTCTCCTACAGCAACGCTCCTGTCCAAATGTGTGAAATCCAAATACAACGCATTATAGAGTTTGTCCCTTGAATCTCATCTCACCACATATTTACATGTGAAAATTAATGCTACAAAACAGCCCCTACTTTATTTTATTCCAAGGTGTAAATCAAGCTGAATAAATTACGGTTCCTTAAGTTATGGAAAACATCTAACTTTAAAAAGCCATTTCAAAAACACCATGTGCAGTTTTATTTAAAAGCAAGTCCCTACCAAAGAAAGAAGCCAGCTGCTGTTGCACAGTCTATATGATCTAAACCTCTGGCTGTTGCTGATGAATTCATTTAAAATATGGCCAAGACCAAATAAAGCCTGTGTGACAAATCAAAGCTATAAACTTTACCTGCCATTGCACTGGTGCTGCCGTGAGCCCAGCAAGAGCCACAGTATTGAGGGATGTGCTGGTTACGAGTGATACTGGCATAGTTGATGCCATTTACGTTCCTCCAGTCCCAGGACTTTGGCAGTTGAATGAGGTTCAGGAGTTCAAAAGGACTAGCTGCAGTTCTGTTATTTCAAAGTCAATGTTCACAGCGGCACAACATTACCATGTACACATCAGGAATCTACTTTAGACCAGCGAGGAGTTATTTGCCAAAAACAGACACATTTAGAGCAATACAAGGGTTGATTTACTCTGATCACAATAAGAGCTTTAAAAGTTGTTAAATCATAGCATGTACTTGAAAGCCTTGAGCTTTTTATATCTTCATTTTTTTTACTCCCATCAGACCCCACTTAGATCTCATACAAATTTAAAATTGATCCCCCACTTGTCAAGTTATCTAGCTGCTTTGAAACACAAAGTCAACTCACTTCACCCCAAAACCAGGTTTCCTGGCCACTGGCTGGTAACAACTTGGCTTCTCACTAAAAAAATGTCTTCTTGAAACAGCAGGTGTCATAAGCATAAAAATAAAAATGACTACCTGAGCCATTGTAAGCCACAAAGCACCAAACAACAACCTACAAGCCACTTTGGTTTGTTATAAATACCCTGGAACAGCTACCAGAAAGAGAGAGAGAGAGAGCAAGTCTGTGTGTCATCAAGCAATCAGGTTTTATTGCTCTCACCTGGGAGCATCTGTCATTTAGTTCGGAGTACAGAGGAGAACGAGAGAGAACACATTTCATTTAACACATGAGGAGATAAGAAAATGTTCCCAGCCACAAAAAAAACTTTTAGCTGTTGAAATATATTAATATTCTGGAAAGACCATTTAATCTCATGGTAAATTAATCTCTTTAATATTATCTGCATGTCATCATTGCCCACCAGGTGTTACACATTATATACAGTCAAATTCACTTTTTTTAAGGGGAAATTCCACTTTTGAGGCCAAGGCTCAGTCTGCACTGGCTAAAAAATATCAAACAAATATTCAGTTGTACAGTACAAAATTAAAACATCTAAATATGTATATTTAAATATTTTGTCTGCTGCCTTTAGATATTCAGTTTTAGTTTTTGTACTTGTTGACATATTTATCTACTCCGTGTCTTGTCTTGTATGTTTCACAACATTTTTGCTCTAGGATGAATTTCCCTTGAACAAAATCGGTTTCATTTTTTTGGCTAAAATGCTTCACAGACATGTCTTTCATTCCCAGACTAACAAGGACAGCTGAAAGTATGACATATTGTATCATTTGGATATTGCTGTTTTGGAGCAGCCGTGACTGAGGACCGAGCTTCCGATGTTGAGTTGAAGAACATAAATGTTCCATAAATGCAGTTTTTGCAAATTTTATGTTTAATCATTAAAAACATATTTTCAAAGCTGGTTTGAAAGTGTATTAGTGTATTAATCTTTGACAGCAGCTCATCATTATATCGCCTCGTTATCACACAGCACTGTCATTTTGTTTATGCTCTTACCACCTTGTGATAGCAAAGACTTGAGCATGCCATCTATTCCCATCTGCAGGAATAGAAAGTCATATTTAATGCATTGATTAAAATCTAATCCCTCCATGTGAGTCAGAGATGAAAGCAATTTCATGTAATGGAGACTATTAATATTTAGATATAGAAAGGAAACCAGATCCCAGATTTGCAATCAGCTGTAGAATGGCAAATGATATCTAAGGCTGCCAGCGAGCTGGAAACCAAAACCTGGAATGCAAATAAGTTTGACTCTTATCCAATTAAATTTCTTCTTGCATATAAATGCACATTTTCCCTATTTCTCTTTCTCTTTGTGTTTTTCTATTATAACAAGACCTTCTTATCATGAACTCAGATTTGTAATTGTGTACCAGCACAATGATACTATGCCATCTCCACAAATTAATGACAAATATATGTGGATGTGCGTGTATACAGTTTATTATGACCACTTAGAAAACCTTAATACTACAGTATAAGACAGTTTAAAATCTGAAAGCAACCTTTGCTATTCAGATATAGCAGAAATTTCTGGCACAACTTCACCCACTGCCTAGGTGCACAAACACAGGAAAAACAACCTGGGCAACAAAAAGTCCAGCAGCACTGTCTGTTTGGAGCAACGGTAATGTAAAGACCAACACGGTTTCCACATTAAAGTTGCTTCAAACACTGCAAGTGTTGCTGAACCATTTGTTCTCCAACTTGAGGTTGGTTTGGAACAGTTTGACTGGTTTTAGACTGAGATGTTATGTGTGTAATGTTTGGGTGCCCAGGTACTGTTGACCATGGAGTGTGTTTCACCATTCAGCTGATTTACTGTATGTTCTGTTGTTATAGTTGAATGTTTGGTTGCATTTTGTGAGGCTGGGGTTTGCTATTTCTCCTACTTACAGTCTTTATGCTAAGCTAACCTAACTGTTTCCTGGCTCCGAAGGGACAGAGATGAGTCTTCTCATTTAACTCTTGGCAGGAATGTGAATAAGTATCAAGAATAAATGTCCAAAAAGGAGATACAGCTTGAAAACTAAAGCAAAGCTGCCTCTAAAACTATGTATTTTGATCAATGTCTGGCTCTAATCTTCCAAAAGAACACATTTTCAGCCTTCGTAGAGACATACACTGAATAATTCAGCAATTTGCTGTACAAATCCAGTTGTTGAGAAGTGCAGAGCAGCAGCTTAATAAAGAATCCTGAAATTAAAAGGTGATGTGAAATTATATTTAATAATAACTTTTGACATCCTCATATCTTTCAGCTGTTGCTGTAGTGTTTCTAGTCTGTAGCACTGTGACAACTTCCTGTGGATTTTCTGTTAGAGATTTTGGTGGTGGTGCTCTTTTCTGTTCATGCTATCTCCCTCATTGTTGCTCTATTTATTAGTTGCTCAGCAGTACCCCAAGGCTTGCTGTCTCTATTGACTGGTTGATTGGTTTGTTTATGCTCAGGGAAATCACAGTATGTATTGTTCAGGTGTACAGAACCCTGCAGAAGGGAAATACTGTGTGCACACTTGCACATGGTGGAAATGTAAAAATCAATTCACCAGTTGTTCATCCCTACATCTTTTCCACTGAACTTAAAAAAAGTAAAATGCAGTTTGGCAGAGAATTTGACCAAGGAAATATTGACTATAAACAAAGTGCTTAGAACAGACATACAAAAGTTTTCTGAACTGGACAAAGGATAGATCATGTTGTATTAGTCAGTGACAGAGAGGAGGAATATTGTGTTTTTTACACTGTGACCACATTACCTCTCCTTGAGTGCTGTCTCCCAGATGCTGCTTGGGCTTGTAGAGCAGGCTGTCATCTGGGTTTACTCTTTATTTAGCTGTGCAATCCTGCAGAACTGAATGCTGTTGGGAACAAAATGTCACCTGAAACACGTGAACCCTGGGTTTTGTGTTTTCCTGTGCTAGCATGTCCACCTATCTCCAAGCACTCTCCTTTAGGCCCGTAGAGATTAAAAACATCCCTGGAGCACAAACTGTGGACATTATGAGTTTGCTTAGCTCTCCTGTCTATAGGCTTACCTTACTCTGGGTTTCCTCTTTTTTCATTTGGCTGGTATTTTGCTTGTTGTGTCACCAGTCCCCCCCCCCTTCTGTGATGTGATTTTTGTTAAACAAGTCTGCCAAAGTCAAGAAAAAGAATTTGAAAAGGTGGGGTGTGCCTGGTTGGTTGATTCCCACTAATCCTTTGACTGAAGTGCCCCCTCCTATGGAGTCAGTGTATAGCTGTGCATGCACAGATTCTGCACCATAAGGTCACATTTGTTTGGCTGGCTGGATCACCACCACAGAGCACTAATCCTGCAGAATTAGTCAATTCAGCGACCACCTCTTGACCAGGAAGAACTGGCAATTAAGATGGTTACAAAAGGAATGCATGAGTCCGTTTACAAAGAACGTTTTTCTCCATAAGATAAAGGTAACCCACAGAGTGAGTTACAGTTCCTGCAACTCAGTTTGAAACCCCATGTGGCAGATTTCATTCTGCACATTTATTGTGCTTACTAAACTTTTAATTGGAACATGTGCAGGCTACATCCACAGTACTGTGATACTCATTTTTCCCCAAAATGGTGCAGCTGTGCAAGCTTTGTTTTTTATTTTGTAAATCAGAGTTAGCTGGGAAGTAGTGGTAGTCTTGGTTTGTTTGATCAACACAAGTAGAACTACAAAAGATAGATCAACACTCCCTAAACACATTTAACACATTAGGGTCATGTCTCCACTCAGCACAAGGAAATACACAACCCAGTGTCCTCTGGCACTGGGACATATCCTTTCTTTCTTTTCCACGATAAAGGTTATCTAGATGTCACATTAGATTAAATTGAGATCCAGTTTGAGGAAGAGCTATCTCCCCCTGTTGAGTGGTCTTGACAGAAGCAATTTCCTAGTTCTAATCGAAAGATTTCCTCATTGGTACAATCTACTAAATACCAGACCAGGCACAGAGCACCAGATGTGTTTCAGCATCTCTAGAAACACTCTGGTTTGTTTGTGTTTGGAGACTTGCAAAGGAGCATGGAGACTATTTGCTGAATTTTAATTTTAAGATAACAAATGTGTAGATGTATTTGGTTTTTTTGTTCCTTACTCAAAGCCTTTACTGCAATACTGTTTTCCCAAAAAACAGCTAAGCTAATATTGGTGCATTGCAGTTTCAAAGTACTATAAATTATTAGCTTACAGTATAATTATCATATTGTAGTATTTAGAAAACTTGCATGCAGGCACTAGTATATCAATGACAAGTGACAAGCAAGAGAAAGCTGTGGTCAGAGCCACGTGGGAGCCAAGATGGACTCTGACCTACATGTACCTGGTAGATTTCTGACCTGGTTACACTGAGATTCAAATGATTAAAATGGCCCAGTTTCCTATGTGCTGTATGATGTTAAAAAAATCTCTTCTTAACAAAAGCAAACGATCAGATGGTGAAGTGTGATAAAGACAGAGAAAGGTGCCATTTTGTGTCCCAGTGATTTGAAGCCATCTGACTCTGCAGATACAAATGTACATGTTACATACTGTAGTTTTTTCTTTCTGCCTGCCATGTAAGTTCAAAGGTAGGTAGGTGTTATGTATTATTAAGTCTTATAGTACAATTAAGTCAATTAATGCTATTCATTAAACACTGGAAAAGTATTAATTGAAGTTTATGTTATGTTATACTAATATTTAAATGGTTATGAAGAAAGAAATAATCTCACTTTCACTAAAATGTTAGAGGCAAATGACCAGTTTTTTTGTTTTTGTTGTGCACTGGCACATGTGACTGGTAGAAAAGGAGTTTTTGAAAATTATACTGTATAAGCGCATTTTCTAATAACCTAGATAGCTAAGCTCGTACAATTTTTTACATCATTCACCAGCTTGCTTGACTAATAGAGATATCTCTCTCTGTAGGTGCATTTCCCTCAACCTGCTTTGTGTGTTTAGATGGAAACTTATGACAAATTATTTTCTCAGTAAATCAAAAGAGCTGGTGGATCCACATAAGAGCTTTCTTTTTTTTATGTCTTCCTGTTGCACTGAGCATCATGCTAATGCTATTTGACTACCAGGCTAATGTTACATTCAGGATCATTTCTTTTTCCAAGAAATGTTTTCTTATGACTGATATTTCATTCGCTGCAAACCACTACTAGAAATATCATCTTAACCTGGTTCCACTGTCATAGAAAATAATTTAAAAATAGATTTTTAAAGGGGTATTTTACTCACATATGAGTGTTGTGCATGTGCAGGTATATGCACACAAGTAGAAGCACTCACTGTCCATAAATACAGTGGTCTTACAGATTGTCTGTGCAATTCTGTGAGCAGTGCATGCTATATCATTCATATCTATGGCTGTCATGGAAAATCATTTGTCACTTCCTATTTACAGTACAGATGGACTCTGGGTTTGCCATCCAATTTACCTGTTGCTATGAGTGTCCCCAAGTGAGCAAGGCTAAATTTAGAAACGGCATATCACACAGCACCACTGGCATCTATCACACCTCTGTCATGTACAAAGAGAGGGGGAGACAGAGAGAGGGGGAATAACAGAGTGAGAAGATGGAGAGTGAGGGTGACTGGGAGAGCGATGAGGCCTGTGCTTCTCCTCTTTATGTTCAACCCTGAGGGCATGTACTGGATACTGATACTGCACTGTTTAGGGCTGTAAGTCCTGAGCTGTATAAGGCAGGAGTACAAAGCAAGTTTGTTTCTTAAGTTTAAGATGAAACCTATCGTGGCACTTCATAAAAAATTCATACTGACCTGACATTGTATTGATTGGATTCGTTTTTACTTAGTTTTGTTTTAATATATAATATACTTTCATGCTCACATGTAAAAATATATCTATTATCATCATAGATTTAACATGGAAACTGTTAACCCTGTAATGTACGGTAGTTTCTCTTTTTTTGGTAAAGCTACAGTATGTCACTTTTTGCAAATATTTTTTTGTTGTAGAAATCTGCTCCAAAACTTGTCTTAACATGGAGAGGCGCTGTCGAAGCCTCCTGTGATCCAGAATGATTGAACAGCACTGGCAGCAGTGCAGAGACATTAGCTTCTGGAAGGTTTTTATAAAAGGGTCGACCTCTGACCAGAGATTTTTTTGTTATTTCTGCTTGATCATTAAGTTTTGTTGCATTTTCTTTTATTGTAATTTCATAATGACAAATATATGAAGAGTGTAATGTAGAGCATAGCGGAGCAGGGAGAGGGAGCGCTGGGCGGAGCAGAATGGGTTGATTTGGAGCTCCATACTTGGGCTTTTTTAAATTCCATACTGTAGCTTTAAGCAGTTTTGGGATTGTTAATCATCTAATTCCGTTGTCTGACAGTATCACATAGGGCAGCATGGTGGTGCAGGGGGTAGTGCTGTTGCCTCACAGCGAGAAGGTTCCGGGTTTGCGACCTTTCTGTGAGGAGTTTGCATGTTCTCCCCGTCCTTGCGTGGGTTCTCTCCGGGTACTCCGGCTTCCTCCCACTGTCCAAAGACATGCAGCTTAGGTTGATTGGTGACTCTAAATTGCCCGTAGGTGTGTGTTTGGTTGGTTTGGTTGTTTGTCTGTGTGTTGGCCCTGTGATGGACCGGCGACCTGTCCAGGGTGTACCCCGCCTTTTGCCTGATGCCAGCTGGGATTGGTCCCACACAGCCAGTGTAGCAGCTGCTCAGATGGTAGCTATACCTATAGCACATTGCTTTTTGTTGAGGGTGACAGGTCAAACTGCAACAAGTCCTCCAACCTAAACCTATAGGTTTGAACCTGTGGTAGGTGTACTCTTAACATATTCTAGGTCATCTAAGTTTCTTTTTGGCTCCTGTCATGATTACTACAGCTGCTTGATGTTGCTTAAAAATAAAACCTAATGATGGTTTGTAACACAGTTGACCTGTGGGGTCCAAACTGACCTCAAAACAGATCAGTAACTCTCTTTGTTTCTCCTCTTTTGCTTCTGCATGAGGTGTCCTGTAGTTTCAAGATAAGCACAAAATCTTAGCCCAAGTTTAAAAGTATTTAGTGAACACATCTTTGCCTCTGTTTGTGTATTTCCATTTATTTAGTTTCTCTTGCCACTAAGATTAATTTTTCATTGTCAAAATTTGTGACATGACAGTGGTCAAATTTAAAGGTATTAACATTGACATAAAGATGGGCAGTTGGTAGCCTGACTCAAAAGATCTACATTGGTGTCAACTACTCATATAACCACTAAGGTTATATCTCAGTAGAGTGTATTTTCTAAATATTCAGTTGACCTTTCCATCTAGCTACAGTACCAGCAATGGAGAGAAATGTTACAGTTGAAGACAGTCGAATAAAATGTAGCAGCAATAGGCTTATTATTTGTAGAAGTACTAGTTCCTTCATATCCAAGGAATAAGGAGAAACACAAAGATTAAAACCAGAGAGCACTGACTTTTAAGCTGGAAAGATGCACAGCTCACTTGAACAAAAGGCTTTTATTTCTTCTGTGGTATTCCCATCACAGAGCCATAAATACTAGAAAATGCAAGAAAAGTAACAACAGATGAAAAATATTCTAAAAAAAAGGAATATTTTGTTTAAATTTCCCCTAGAAACAAGGACTTTCGTTTAAGCTCGCCTGGAGCTGACAATTAGGAAAAGACCTGACAGGGGATGAAATGCAGGTGTGTTTCTTTGACTCAAGTAATCCTGGATTGTATTGGTTCAGCACTCCCCCTTAAAGTCCACTTGAAATTCTTCAGTGCAAAAACTCTGCAGCTCCAGAAGCCTCTTTAGCAGGGAGAAGGAGGAGCCGGGCCTCCATTTAGCCTGATTTCCTGTCTTTAAAAAAGATGAATGACCAGCTTTTGGCCATTGAGAGTGCTCACACTTCTAGCACTCCGTTTGATCTCAACATCATGGCCACAAACAGGTTGAAAGAGAGAGGGCTTTTAATGTCAAGGCCATTCTTAATGAGTCTCAGTGGGCAGGACCAACCACAGCCCCTAAGAAAACGTAATCTCATGCTTTAGCACCACTTCCTGTGTCCCCCATGTCTCCTTTTATTTCTCATTTGTTAGCATTACAGTCCTTTGGTTGAGGAAATGCTAAATGATTTGAATGGCCTGTTACACATATAACTTCTCTCTGTTTTATTAATGGCTTTTATATGAATGTAGGGTTTTGGAATTTAATTAATCACAATTGAGTTAAGACAATCTTAATAACTGTGTTGTTTTGTGATTTATTTATTGGCTGGTGTTAATGCTGCTTAATACCAAAGCTTCAATGGGTTTCAAAGCAGTATCAAAGCATTATCAGTTTCTAGTCTGCCACGGCAATTTGATTGCTGAAATTCACAGTAATAAGCGGAGGATGAATTGAAATGACTTTGGACCGTTTATTCTCTGCATGGAGAATCACAGAAAATTTGTGCAATTTAACTAATCAAGTTGTCATTTGCATATGTTAATAAACTAATTCCAAGCTGGGGAGGGAGCAAGCCAGGGAATTAATTTGAAGTCTCAAGCTTGTGCGCTGCAATAAACTGCAGATTTCAGCACAGAGTTTTAACAAGTGATGTCTGTTCCAGCTTTGCTATGTAGCAGTGGCTCAGCTTTGTGTGTCTCTCCTGAAATCTTCCACTGTAGTTAGCCCCTTTGTGTCATCGTATTCCCTTGGCTCTGTTCCGCCCCTTTGTTTGCTTTGGTACAGTTTCCTTGGCAACTGAGCCCAGGGGCCCCAATCAGAGCCCCATACTACTGACTACTGACTACTGAAGGAGGGGTGGGGGTAGGGGTCTGAGATGGGTGTTGGTACTGAGGGAGGGTGTTGGGGTGGAGGCAGGGAAACAAAGCACACTCACACTGCTACACACTTGATATACATGCATGAACGTGCACACATGTACTGTATGAATATATGCACTCGCCCACATATTCCCCACAGGCCATCAGTTATCAATGGTAATAGCTGGCTCTCGGCTCAAGCTCCATAAATCTACCAGCAGTTGAAGCGTCAATGACAAAATGCCCTTGTGATAATGCAGTGAGCTGCTTTTGCACGCTATCGTGCTTTAGCATGTGACAGCACAGAAATTCTTCGTCCTCAGGCTCCCAACCCCCATTACCTCAACACTTACCTTTCACACAGGTGAGGTTATTGGGACCTGTACACCTCCCTGTTGTTTATTTTTCCCTCCAGTCTACCACAGTAATTCAGACAGCTTACACTTTGAAATGTTAACTACCACCTGTCACCAGAAAAGGCCCTCCACACCTCTGGAGTTTACCCAGGCAGGTTTACCTATTGCAAATGCTTAATTTGACCTGTTGTTAATTAAGTACTTAAGTTAACAGCATTAAACACCAGTGTCGTCCAGCAAAAATGCCATGCGATATTTTGTGGGAGCACATATTGTCTCTGCACTTCAAAGGGATTTTGAAAGTTGATCATGTTGTGCAACATCACTCCATTATCCCTCCCATTCTCCCCCTGCTCCTCTTCTCCATTACCTGGAATCTGGGCAAGGTGCTCATATTGCGCCCTGCTGATTGACTTGCAGGCATGTTGTCACGTCTCCTAACGTTATGTCAACCTGATGGTGGCTCTCCCTCTGCGGTGTCCCCCCCCCCCGCCCCAAGCATGTGTGTGGTTGATTTTATTTATATGTGTGTATAGCTCCATATGTATTGGTGGGCTGTGTTAGGGTGTTTTTGAACACAGCTCTTTATGTTGTGCAGCAGGTGACTGGAATGCTGATTGCCTCAGGGTCTCCCTGCAGCAGCAACACTCAGATGAAATGTGAATTTTATTTTAGAAAACAAAGCACAGAATAAGATCAAATGAAAACAATGCCATTCAAATTTATTTCAGCTAAGACTGACTCCAGGGACTTGCCATTTTTTGTCATTCTCCCTAAGTCAAATTGGAAAACAAAACCTCTGAGAATATGCTTGGAGATGTCTTCTGCTACAGAATCAGAGCAGAACTCAAAAGTCCATGTGCTCAGTGGGTTTGTATGTTAACCTGTTTTACAGGACATTCTGACAATTCAGAGTGAAACCTTTTTACTGGATAAAATTGCTGTTTGGTATGATGACCTTTTAGCTTTTTATTTCTTTTATCTGAGGTTTAAATGACCAATTTGGATCAGAGGAGGCAAAAAGATATTCAGGCACATTAGAAATTATGAGCTTTAAAATGGAGACTCCAGAGTTTGAACTAAATCTGAATTCATATATTCAGAGTTGGAATAAGAAATAACACTTTTTTCAGTGGATGGCTAGCTCACAGTGGCTAAAGCTAACTTTTTCACTCTTCTGTTTCTGTGATATTGCACACTACATTTATGCATCTTTTTCAGCAGCTTTTTCTCACTTTAAACAAGCCCTCTGAGCTGCCTTAACATCAGGTATTTATTCCATCCATCCATCCATTTTCCTCTTCTTATCCAGAACCGGGTCGCAGGGGCAGCAGTCTAAGCAAAGATGCCCAGACTTCCCTCTCTCCAGACACTTCCTCCAGCTCCTCCGGGGGAATGCTGAGGCGTTCCCAGGCCAGTCGAGAGACATAGTCCCTCCAGCGTGTCCTGGGTCTTCCCCGGGGCCTCCTCCCAGTGGGACATGCCCAGAACACCTCCCTAGGAAGGCACCCAGGAGGCATCCAAAACAGATGCCCGAGCCACCTCAGCTGGCTCCTCTCTGGCATTTATTTGCCTGTAATTTAATAAAGAGTTAGCCTAATTGTTTTTAAGATAATAAAATAAAAATATAAGCCTATTGCATTCACTGCATTTATGGTATTGCACCAAAGGTGACTCAGAAACTGACTGAGGTCTGTGGGAGCTCACAGGCTGTTCAAGACACGCATCACCCATTTTGTCTTCACCTATAGCTGCTTTTGTCAGCATCAAACCATCATGTAATGCAAAAATAGACCCAAAGCATATCCCCGTGGTACTAGCAAAGGTATGCCTTTGTCTCGATCATGTGAGGATACTGTAACTGAAGGAATGACAGCAGCACACAGGTCAGACACTGCTTAACATAGACATACTCATAAAACAATTAATCATGTTATTGTGCGTTTGAGGTGGACATTTGTGTGGGGAAAAAACTAGAAATATGTTGGTAATTTGGACATTTGTCACACTGCACATGAGCAGTGAGGAATTTGCAGTTAGTTTGAGATAGACCAACTTTAATAATTACTCATATGTTACTTTGAACTGGATTTTATATTTGTCAAAAGGAGAAAAATTACTTATGATTGCAAATCATTTGGGATTTGATAAAATTGAAGATGTGCCATGTTACCCTACAGCATCAGCTCTGGCCACAGCCGTGATATCAAATGCAGTGTTTCGCTAGCTATGTTTTATCCTCTCTCAGAAACGAGAACACCATGAGAGCAAATCAAACCCAATGTGTCAGTTGTTAGTCTTTTCTTATTTAAAGCTTAAAGGACAAGCTTGCGTTAATTTAAAATGTGACTTCTGATTATTCACAGTATTTATTCAGCTGTTTTCAGTTCCCTCATGTCCTATATTCAGAGGGGTTATCTAAATGCTAATGTCTCAGTGTATCAAAGTGAAACCACGCTCGGCTCCACAAACAGAGAACCTCCTTTGTTATCACAACAGGGAATGTGAGGGGGATAAAAGAAGTGAGCTGTACTGAAGGGTTTTAGGTTTACATGAAATAAATGTCTCCCAATATCCTGTGTTCCATTTTCTGAATGTACACTGGAACTGGCACAAAGGACATGTCATTTAGATTTCTGATAGGGTAAGTCTGGTGCTTGCGCTCCTGCACACCATGTTGAAATCTTCTATTTGTGTCAAGATCCTTTCAATACCCCCATGCTGCCCTGGATTAGGCATTATAGAGAGCACTGTATCCTCAGTGACAAGGACAACAGAGATGTGTGATATAATGTGTGAGAGAAAAAGAAGAGTATGTGTTTGTGGGTCATGGGTTCGGGTGAGGGGATAGTATATGATTGAGCCCAAAGGCATTCAGCTTAGAGTATTACCAAAAAAAGGCTGATTCTCCTTTCCCCTCCTTCTTGTTTCAGTTGGATGGTGCTACCTGTAAATCACCTCATTTCCTTTCCTATCCTTTTCTTTACTGCCTTCTTTCTTTCCTTCATTACTTAGTTCAGTCAACTGAGGATAAATCCTGTAACTAACATTTTCATTACTTCTTCTCCTTGTTCAAACCAAGGATCACCTGACATATAATCTAAGGCACCACCTGGATATGAACAAAATGTTGACCTTTCTTTATCTTTTCTTTCATTTCTTCTTCATCTCTCCTTTCCTTCCCTTACTTCTTTGTTCCTTTCTTTTTCCTCTCATTTTCTTCAGCCTGTGGATTTTGCAATTCTGTTTGGAGATAGCAAAATCACATAAATACAGAAAAACAATCATCTTTCCTTCTGCTCACTATCTGAGGTTATTTGCACTTGAAACTCACCTGAATAGAGATACCGTACAACAAACATTAACTTTTTATTTGATACCTTTCTACTCATTCCACAGTTTCTCTTTGGGATGACTGATGTATTCGCTCTATCTTTGTTTTAGCTGGATCACCTTTTCATTACTACCCCCCCTCTCTCCTTCTCTTCTTCCCTCATGGCTCAGTCTGATGATGGTCAGGTCTGGAAATCACCTGGCTACAGATAAATACCCCCGAGGAATTTGTGGTGCTTCTGAAGTCAGTAAGGCAAGCGGGTGAAAGCCGTCCTCTGTGTCCTCCCACCCACCCCGGGTTGTATAACACTTCTCCAATGGAATCTGACCTTCACTACATTCCAGATTGTGTTGAGTGCTAGCAACAGCAGCAATGAACCCTTTGACTTATTTTCTTTTCTTATTATAGTCACAGTATCCCACCTTTTTACAGTATAGGGAAAATTAATGGTGAATTTTTCATGAATAAAAAAATTGTGATTTTTTTTTTCCAAACTACATGGTGAGAGTGTTTACTGGGAAGGGGCAAGAGGGTCAGGATTGTTTGCTGAACATGATCATGTTGTTTGAATGTGTGACTAAAGAGGATCTGTGTCCGTGTAATGTAAAGCTGGTGCAGTTTGTCATATAGTATCTGTGAAATCAAATAGACAGGCAGCAAATTAGAGGATGAAGCCACTACCTCCAAAAGTCAGGCAGCCATTTGTATATTTCAGAGGGCATAGGAATAAGGTTTTTGCAATAAAGTGCCTGATCTGGCGGTTATCTAGTTGGCATGATACTGTAGATCACAGAATACCATGTTATCATGTTGTATGTGCTATGAAGTTGTTGTATTTTGATACTAAGTAAGCAGGAACACATGCAACAAAGCCATCATCTGTATACAATAAGTCAGACGGTTTACTGTATGGATTCTGATACTAAGGGCAGTTTACATCTGTAAGAGCAGTTGTTTGTTAAGGTTTTTTGTACAGAGGTTCATTATACACATTGTTTGAGATGCAGAGATATGTGATCACTTCAGCTGCACCAGCCATGAGACAGCACAATATGATTACAATACACTGACACAATACTCCATTGATGAATACTTCTCACACTGCTGAAGCTGCAAGTTTTTCTCTGCAGTGTGGGCATAGTTTATCCCCCAGAATGTTTAAGTGATGAGGCAGATCTTGAGTTCAGACAAGTTGCGCAGGCGTCTCTTTCTCCTAGTCTCTGCCACTGCACATTCTTTGTTTCCCTCTTCTCTCTCCCTCTTCCACATTTCAACAAAAGGAATCAAGACAATTCATAATCGACTCCATTTAAATGTGTGGCAAAACATTAACACAAATATAACTTATAGTGTACAAGCACTTAGAGAGAGATTCATGAGGAAAGGCAGCAGTTATTAGGCACAGCATCCTGGCCAAATGCAAAATTGGTGAGGATCAAAATTTAGAATATTTCTTAGCTACTCAGCCAGAAATAATCTAACTGGCCAATTTACTTAGCGGCTGGACCAAGAGAATATTTTGTATGGATAGGTAGTTTTAGATTGCAGTCCTGTGGAAAAAGCAGGATGCATTACAAGGAGAAGGTAACAGGGCTGCATGTAGGAGAACTGCAGAGCAGTAATGGCAGGTCCCTTTTGACAGAAACAGGGTAAATAATAGAAGAGATTGGCCTCTGAAGTGTAACAACAGCATCAGTTGTTTCACAGAATGCCTCAAAAGGACACAAAGCTTAATTTTAGCATAAGAAAAATGTTCTTTCTTGGTCATAATTTTGTTAGAAACTTACATGAAAGTATTCAGCTCCTCTGAGATTCAAGTAAAAGTAACAATAGAATCATAGATTACACTCTTATAGTAGTTTGACATATATACAGTACTTTTTGGTATTAACTGTACCACATGCTACACATCTCCCAGAGTTGAGGTAGTTCTGTGGCTTAATGGAGCAGAGAAGGAGACCAATGAGTAAAGCACAGCCAAGCACAGCCAGGTGGAAGGAAACGCGCTCGCTGGAAGGTGTTCACACAGATTGTTCACAGGAATATGAGACTTTTTTTTTTTTTTTTACTGTAACACAGACAATCTTCCTCCCATAATATTCACTAGGAGGAAGAGTCATGACACAAAGGAGAAAGGGGCATTACAACTGTTTTTGTTTTCCTGTTATTCTCTGAGGACATGATGAGCATCTTAGTACATCCTAGGGTTCAATATGCAACATGACTTTAGGAACATGCCTGTACACTCCAGTTTGCAGTTTCACACCTTAATTTAAGTGGTAGTACATCAACACCTTAGTTTATCAATCTTTGCATTTGCAGAGGCAGTGGCTTTTCTATGGTGGTTTAACAGATTTTTAGTGAAACTTAATGTGAATGTTTCTAAGATTAATTTCCAGTTTACAATCAAACTGAGTCTTCTGCCTTCACCATGCACATAGATGCACAGCTATGCAGGATGCCAAACAAACTTCCAGTAAAGGCTGAAAACAGGAACTGGACTTAAGTGTCAACAACTGCTGGGTGGTCTGACAGGACATTTTGTGCACACAAGCATTGTGATATGTGATGAATCCTACTGACTTTGGTGATACCTTAATTTTTCCTGTTGAGCCACCAGCAGGTTGATGTTTGTGTTTGAGAGTGAAATGTCTCAGTGAATGCTGGATTAATTACCATGGAGACTGGTTGGGCAGAGTAAGGGAGCAGAGCAGCTTTTAACAACAAGCCAGTTGAAATTGTGCATCTAACTTTTTTACCTTTACAGCTTAACCGTGATGTTTGAGTGGCTGCACAGTCATCTTTTAGTCACATCTTATAAAACTGAGGCACTTGAGTAAAAATATTTCTATTTGCCACAATAGCACTGGTTATAACATCTAAAGCAGGTTGCGTCTTGAGAGTCTCTCTCTCTCTCTCTCTCTCTGTTTTTTTTTTTTTTCTTAATTCTGGACTCCAGTAGCAAGCACTCCAGCTCTTACCCCAGAATAATTACTGAGCCATGGATATTTAATTAGAGCTCATTAAACGACTGTCATGAAAGAAATGTGGCTACTTGCCACTGCCTCTTAGATACAGGGAGTCTATTTGGCTGAAGTCTGTGACAGGTCTTCATTTCTCTGCTTAATCCACCACGTCTAGCAGACCACTGACAGCTCCTCTTTGTTTGGGCCTCATTCAGGTTCGGATTGAAACTCAGGAAGGAGGGCAGGAGGAGGGGGGGCCCTTATGAGAAATGTGTGGATGCAATAATACCGCGGCTATTCCTGAGGCCGATTGTTTGCTTTTCTGAAGTGTCTGCTGGATAAGGGGGTGGTCGGCTTTTTTGACACAAAAGGGATTATTCTAGAGTTCAGCAGACATACACCACGATTTAGCCTTCAGGTTCAGCTACAATCTTTATCTCCTATCTGCAGTGAGAAGCAGACAATGGAGCAATCACCATGCAGTGTGACACACAAATCAGTGTCGAGATTCGCAAAATAACAAATATTATCCCCTTTCATTGTAGTTTTGATTAGTATTATTGTTGCTCACAGCTGCTTATCACATGCAGCTCACTGGTACAGTGTGTTTTTAGAGTACTAGAAACAGTCAACATACTGCAGTGTTTTAGCCCCCAACCCCCATTATTTCACAGCCTTTTCCACCCAATAGCCCTCGTTGTGTTCAACAGGCCATGACAGTGCTCACGGAGCCAATCCAAGCGTGACACTATTGTAGCTGAGTGTGTCCAGATAAGTTTCTTTTTGATTTTACTGGGATCTGTGCTGAGCTCAGATGGTTTGTGTGTCAGCGGTAATGTAGTCGGGTTCGACCAAGAAACAGGATCGAAAGGATGAAAGGGCCCAGAGGTCAGCATCGGGGGGGGGAAAGAATGGACTTCTTCTCACACCTCTTGTGACTGAGCAGATACATTCAGATACAGCACCTGTGTTCTTGTTTGATGGATAAAAAGGTTATATACTGTATATATACATATATGTTTTTGAATGTTATCAAGGTTTTCACTATCACTGAGAGATAGTTACAGCTGTGGCTCAGGAGGAAGCGCCATCATCCCCTAACCAGAAGGTTGGCAGTTCAATTCCCATTCTCCCCAGTCCACATGTCAAAGTGTTCTTGAGCAAGACACTGAATCCCAAGATGCTCCCAATCTCAGGTCAATGCCTTGTAGGAACAGCGCCGCCATCTGTGTGTGTGAGAGCTGGCACCGCAGATGGCTGCCTCAGTTCTGTACCGGAGACAAATTGTCACACACGTGGCAAAAAAAGTGATTAAATTAATTATATGTTTAACTTAATTTCATATGATTATTATTGTGAGCATTATTACAAAAAGGGGGATTGTTTTGAGTAGAGGTGACATTTTGTATGAATTTACTTTGCTTAAATTGCTCTCAGTATTTATCCTTAAGCTCCTTTTCAATCACCTTCCTAACATTTTATAAAAGCCTAGTCCTTAAATGATTGTTCACAATTGACTGGTCTCAAAACATCCAATCCATTATTAATTTTGTGGCATGTTTGTCTTGGGGCACAAACATTGTACCTCTCTAATTAATTTGAAAGGACAAAAATATTTATATATAAATTTATTTTCTTGGTGTGTATGGGCAGAGAGGAAATTCCACTGAGTAGGTCAGACTTTAGTTTTTACATTTCTTCCGTTAGAGCTGCATGATTAACTGTATTTTTAATTACACTGTCATATCAATTAATGTTTTCACTGTGATGACTGGCAAAAGTCCAGCACGCCCATGGTTTTATTAGCAGTGATGGAATTGTCAAACACGACATGTTATGTTTTATTCATAATTTGCGACTTCTACATCACACTTGCTGTTAATATTTCTGCTGTCAGAAGCAATGGCTTCTTTTGACATTTGTCTGAGACTAGAGCAATTGAATGGGCTCTCAGAACAATTATTCACATAAAAGCTCGACCAGAGAATCCACACTCAATTTGACTTAGTTTAAATATTTTCACAGAATATTAGAACAGCAGTGGTGGCAGCTTTTGAAGTTTTCATTTTTTCACATTTTCAGTTTGATGTGTTTGTGTCCAAATGACTTATACATGAAACTATGCACACAAAACTGAGATTTGTCAAGATTCAAGCCCACTTCTAAACTAATTTCTTACCTGTTACTCATTACATACAGAATTCATTAAGGTGACAGGTTACAAGACATGGCCTTGTTTATATGTACCCCACTGATGAAATGAGTGGCAAATAATAATAATGACAATGTTTGTATGAAAACTCAGACTCAACTTAAATATTTCCAACATGGTGTACATTTGACTGTGTATCTGCATGATGGGCTAAAAAAGATACACAAACAAAGAGATACAGTGAAGTGTATTTCAGTTTTTCCTCAGTAGATTCCAGACAAAATGAAGGAACAGCACAGCAGCTGTATCATAACCTCCACTGGAGGAAGTGCTCTGTTACTAATATGTGATATAGGTCAACATTTTTCATTATGAAACCAATAAATATTTCACAATGCTGAAATGCTTCCAGGATGTCAAAACGGATGCTTCTCCAAAGGTCACCTGTTGTGTCAGCTGAGGACCTTAGCCCACAGTACTGGAACTTATAGCTACTGCTACAATGATAATTTGCAGTCCACAAGTAAAGTAAAGGGGAATAAAGAATCTCTGAGGTCTCCTCCTACTTGGTGACCGAGGTGTGACTGAGCCCGCTGCCCTCTATTTGTCTAACTCAGTCAACTCTGGAAGACGCCTCTTGCTTGTGGTGTGGCAGCCAAAACTGAATGTCAGCGACTTCTTTACTTTAGTCTTTTTTTTTTTTTTTTTTGCTGACTTTTTTTTTCTTTTTTTTTAGTGCCAGATGATGACCCTTTGCAACATCACTCACGTGCTTCCTTTGTATAACATTTTTCACACACTGGTGTTCCCGTTATAACCTGTCAAAGCCCTAGTGTCATAACATCGGACAGTTTAAACAAACTGACCATTAGGCTCGCCTGTAGTGACAGAAGCACATCGACTCAGTGTGGCCTTGTGATGTAAGAGACCATCCAGTGACAGAGAAATCATAGGCTGAATCTTTGCAAAAGGCACAAGAGGGCTCCACGCAGATGATTTCAGTAACAGAAAACATTTGACAAAGCTATAAATGCTTTAAATATACTGATGGTATGAAAGGGTGCTACTGTACTACTACAGCACTGAGCCACTGTGACAAGTGAACAGGAGTTTAAGTGGGATTTATTGCTACACGTGAGTGGAACTCATTTTTATTCAGATGAAGAAATTGCTTTTGATCTTTGATCTCTTGACTTATCTAACACAACAATATTTAAATCCACAACAACATCACAGAAGCTTTTACATACTGTTCTAAACATTCAGGCCAGGAGTCAATGAATCATTTCAGGTTCGCAGAGACCGACCTGCACCGTATAAACAGAACAAGCAAACAAGCTGTGTTGAGCTGAAGGTTGCCTACAGCACATGTTAGAAAAATAAAACCTTTGCAGCAATCGTGAGCTGACATGAGCAAATTACAGGCAAATGTCATTATGTAGCTGTGATAATATCCATTTGTGTACTGCAGCCAAGTATAGAAGCTCTCTGGACAAAGTACTGAGATTTCACTTAAATAGTTCTGGATGTATATAAACATTATTGTATTGATTTCAGAAATTGCATAAAAGAATCCAGGCATGCAAAGCTCACTGTGAAGGATTAAGCCCAATCACATTTGTTCTAAGTCCTAATAGGACAAGGGACATTTCATAGGGTCTGGAATGACAAAATAAGTTAAATCGTAATCAAGATTTTATGTTGTTAATGTTTC
>NW_018128124.1:557134-571105 GCF_001952655.1 Monopterus albus
TGCTGAATAGAATAAAACATGGTCTGGTCTAAATATATTAAGCAAATTGGCACATTTCATATTTATGCACTTGGGGCTGCAACTGGTTCGTAACATACCATAGAGTGATTTTTCTCAGATTTCTCTGAAGGCTACATTTGTTTGTCTGAGAGATGATAGATCTTAGCGGTGAAGTGAAATGTACCAGATAAAGTGACATCTGGTCGAGGGACAACCCCTGCAGCTCATTACAACCTGACATTTTTCACTGTCATTACCACAGGCCTTACACATACTGTACCGCAGCCAGCATATGGGTAACTCATACTGTCATGAAACTAGAGCCCATGGAAATAACAGGCTGTTAAAGAAGAGGGGTTTCTTCTTTTGATCAGTGGTTAGAGATAGGTTTGTTAGACCTGTGCACAAAA
Source organism: Monopterus albus (assembly GCF_001952655.1). Classification (NCBI taxonomy): domain Eukaryota; kingdom Metazoa; phylum Chordata; class Actinopteri; order Synbranchiformes; family Synbranchidae; genus Monopterus; species Monopterus albus. The sequence continues at coordinate 557,545 of NW_018128124.1, forward strand.
CAATCGTGGAATTATTTTTTATATTTCTTTAGAAAAAAATGATTAAAAAAAAAATATGGCATAGATAAAAAGAAGAGCAGCTTGTGAGCATGAGCACTGGTCACTGTAGTGTTTCAGCAGTTGAAGAAAAGAGTGCCAGTTACAGAAAATCCATTTTATCAAGAGATCCAATGAGAAAGGTGCCCCAGTGGTGCACATACCGTTTGACTGGCAGGGGATTTTTGGAAGTTCAGTGGCTAAAGACCACAGCATGGTGGCTAAGCAAGATGTCATCAGAATGAAAACAGACTTTCCAGAGTACAATTTTAAAACTTCATGTCTGAAGTGAAGTCAAACTCAAAAACTTTATACTCAGTGCTCAGTTGTAAAACCGAGCACTTCTGATGATCTCCTGTCTCCTGTTGATCAGATCCAAACTCTCTAACTCTCTTTGCTTTTCTGCTGTTGTCTCCCCTGCACTGAAAAACTCACACTCCCCAGTCACTGCATTGCCTCATAATATGTAGTATGAGCACAAGCAAAGGCCTGGCAGTGCATGAATAGGGTCACTTAGATTTCAAATCTCTCCTGATGAAAAGAGCCCTGGCTGTAGTTGGAGACACTGGAGCTGCTCCCAGCAGCTCCACAAAGGCTAGCTTTCAAAAAAGAAAGGAGATGAGAGAAGAGTTAGAGGGTTTTTTCTTTCTTTTTTTTTTTAACCTCATCTATACAACCAGGGACAGAAGGCTTGTTGGAGATGAGGAGAAGGAGAGAGTAGCGAGTAGACACAAAGTGTGAGTGCCAGAGCGAGGCACAAAAAGAGACTGAAGATCAGCATATGGGAAAGAATGGACGTGAAGAAAGGTGATGTTAGAATCAGAAGAATACAAGAGTAGTAGTCATAATAAGTAGAGAGATATGGGGTGTAGTACAAGCTGAGCTGCGACCAGCCACAACCATTCTATCCATGCAAGCAGTGTGTGTTTTCCCACAGCACAGCATGAGAAGGTAGAAAATGTTGTTTACTTTGATAACAAGTTGGAGGTGTGCTGGTTTGCAGGAATAGAACTAGGCCTGTCATAACAACTCACTGCTTTTTTCTTGTGGTGTAGACCTGCGTTTATTGAGGAATAGCACTAGCTTCTAATAAAGTTTCACTACATAGTAATACACAAAATGTCCTTTCTACGGTGAAGCAAAACTAAGCAAGTGGTTTTTATTGCCTGTCCACATACTTTTGTGTACATTTAATCTGGGGTTGTTTTTCATTATTGTGTCCTTCCAACTCTGAGGAAGGCTCTTTCCTGTTTCAAATTGAAGAAGAAAAACTGATTTTTGCGTTTGGTGTGGCAGAGCTTGTCCGCACTTCACAGAGCCATGAATTCAACTCCATCCAACTCCAAATTCTCTTGGATGAGTTGTGAGCCAGACTCAGTCAGACATAACCATCCAATGTCAGTGAATGCATTTACATGGGAATGAGTATCCTGGTTTTGAGCATATTCGGCAAATGGTGTTTACATGGAACACAGGGAAATCTGGTTATGCATGACCCCATATGGATAGTAAAAACTAGTGATGTGTCGTCATCTATATCCATCTGTATAATTTGCTTATAGGGCCTATTATGATAAGGAAAACATTTTGGTAAAACTGTATTTGTTTGTTTTTCATGCTGAAATAGGCTGATGATGATATATAGGCCTACAAGCTAGCGTTAATAACTGTTAAGTATCTTAATGCTACCCGGACTTGATGCAGCCTGTTAGGCTCAGTATCCATTGGACAGGGAAGCTGATGCCAACTCTTCACTCCTCTACACCAGAAAATGGACGGTGCACGTCATACAATGTTTTGAAGAATTTGAAAGTTGCTAGACAAAACCTCCTTAAAGTTTAGCTGTGTAGTAATTTTTCTTCAGGGTTTTCCACCGTGGTCTCACTTGTTCCACTGCTTATTTGAGGAGATGAACATTTCCATGATTTCTCTGTCTAAATACCAAGTACATTTAACGAAACTCAAAATTGCATCTCTTCATTGCTCCAGCCACCAAGTGCTTTTGCTGCTAACGTTGTTTGCGGCCAGGATCCAAAATCTAGTGGAAAACCTTTTCAGAGGTAAAGAACATTACAGCTGAAAATGGCTGTCATAGCAATAGTTTGGAGTGAGATGTTACTGTAAGGGTGCACTTTTATATTTATTTATTATTAACGAGAACATTAGTAACAAAGACAAGGAAAGGAGTTAAATGAAAAGATGAGTGGTGGAGAGGAAAATGAGAATAGGGTGTTACAAGAAAGAGGAAGATGTAGGAAGAGGTAATGAGTCAGAGAAGGAGGAGTAAGGTCTCTGAATATTACTAAAAATAAGGAAATGAAGGGGGAAAAAACAGGCAGAGAAAATTAGCCGAGGGTTCTAATCGAGAGAAGGAGGAGCACAGATGGACAGATGTGCTAAACGGCGCTGTAGAGACAGAGAGAGATGACAATATAGTGCGTAAAAGGAAAGGGATGGCGTGGGGGGTGGGGGGATGGGGGGACGGGGGTGACTACATGTGAAAGGGAAGGAGAGAGAGTGAGACAAACCAAATGAGAGGGTTGACTGAGAGCGAGAGGAGAGGCTCCACTGCTTGTCTGAGAACCCTGCTGTGAAATGCTAGCTTACACAAAAGAACAGGTGTCTGGTGGTTTAAGGTTTCAGGCAGAGGGAACTGATGGGATAACAGGGATGTTGACATTCACCAAAGACAAAGGAGGTCTTGTTCATGAACGTTATGTTGTTTTAAGGGTAAATGCGCATAAAAGATCAAGGCATTATGAGCCATATGATGATGACAGCTATGAAATGTTATTCCCTTGGTATCCTTTATTACACACTGACAAATCCTGATATATATGAGGGTCTTATGTACAGCAAACACAGTGTAAGCAAACACAAGGCAAATAGGTCTAATTTGTCTTGACTAGAAAGTGATTTTTCTTCTTAACTTGCTTTTAACAGCTCAAGCCCAAACGTCTGGTTTCTGGCTTCACGTTAAACTGTCTTGTAAAGATATTGTTTTCTGTCTAGGTGATAGCAGAATAATCTTGTGTCCAGTGGGAAATTCAATACCTTGAAAAGTACAGGCCCACAGGGGAACAAATTAATGTTTTAAGTGTCACATGTTGACAGGTGAGAGGCCCAGCCTTCACAGCTCATTTATTGCTGCCCTTTGTCAAACGTTATTGTCCGTTTGAGAGCCGAGGACGCTGTGTGCTCGTGCTCTGGCTGCTGATCTGAGCGGCAACGTTTGTTTTGTGGATTCCTTCCATAATGATGATGCTGATAGTGTTACAGTATGACCATCAGTGATCAGCAGTAACAGCATACCCTGGCAGATCTTTCCTCAGCGCTGGCACTTCAGTCATACTAAGTTAATGCTAGTTTTCAGCATGTCAGGTTTCTTACATAAAGAAAATAAGCTGCACCTTGTTTACTTCCAAACTGTGACTGCTAACACAAAAGTGCTGACTCTTATCACTAAGACTGTGTGGTGTTTATGGATATTATGTTGGTTTAAGAGTAAATATGCATTTAGTTTACAGTTATTTTTAATATTAGCTTACAGTTATTTTGTGTTTTGCACCTATTTGTTTTATAGTTATCCCAGGGTCTGTGTTACACATGTCCCATGAGTAATGACATTTTGTTTCCCTGTGAAAATGACAATAAACCTGAGCCTCAACCTGAATCACTACATTCTCTACCACCCATGAGTAATGACATTTAGTTTCTCTGTGAAAATGACAATAAACCTGAGTCTCAACCTGAATCACTACATTCTCTACCTGACTTTGTCTTAATCCTGTTTAAACCTGATCCAGACTCAAATCAATTTCGGCTCTGACTTGGACTTGATTGAGGTCATATCTGCAGTCCCAGTTTCATAGGTAAGAGCTGGTGTACCCCATGGACAACTCTCCACCATATCGTGTAGCCTGGCCTAGATATATGGGAAATGTAATGGCCTGAGGTTCCCATTCTCTTCCCTAACAATATTTCAGGCTTATTCTCACAAGGGCAAGATCTGTCCCTCTTAGGCACAAAGCAGCAAAGTGGTGTACACGGACGGTACCCAGCAGAGTCGGCTGTCAGGTGCAACAAATTAATGGCAAATCTAAGCCGGGGCTGCTGCCAGGCAGGCAGGGGTGGCAGCTGTTCGACGAAAGACTGTGCTGTGCACATTAATGTGGTATGGAAACTTGTTTCAGGCATCACTGAGATGATGTTTAAGAGGTCTGATTTCTCCTAAAAGGTGAAGCATGGATGCAGGGTGAGAAGAGACCAGCTGTTGATGAACCCCACTGGATTTGAGTCAGCAAAAGGCTCTGCTGCTAATGATTTCTCTCAAGGTTGAGTTTCACACCACAGAAGCTGAAAATCATTGGCTACAACATGTGTCCTCTAGTCAAAAATATGACTTCCCAGAGCGGTGTTAGAATGTCACAATCTTGCTTGATGTTTTTGAGTGAAAGAGAACTTCTGGTTTTCATATTATGATGTAGAACACATTTTTGCTTGCTCACAATGTCAGGGTTTCCCCCCTGCTACTGCCAGTCTTGTCCCACGTGCTTTCTGACTTTCATTCATCTAATCACAGTTTACTAAACAGCAAGCGTTGTCATCATAAATTCACTGAGTTTGGAATCGTACCCAGGCATCCTCTTCCTCTGTCTCTGCACCACTGAAATGTGTTTCGTCTGATTGCTTCTGAAAGCCTGCATTGACCTGAAAACAACTTCCAAAACTATAAATAACCCTTCCTCCATTCCTTTAATCTAGTGAATGCATGATGGGAAAGTGGCCCCCTCATTCACACATCCAATCAAAATCTTTAGAAAGATCAAAGGTGTCTCTGGACACTAATGCAAATCTCTAAAGAAGAACACCGGTCAAAACCACTGTGGAATTTTCAGCAACTACAAGATAAACCCTGAAACTCAGTGAAAAGAAAAAGAGAAGTCAATAGAAGCAGCAAAGCCAGATTTGAAATGATAGGCCCATCCAATGCTAAACCAAATAAACATGTCCCTTTTATTTAATGCTATTTCATGTATCAAAGACATTTAGCTGCACTTTCAATTTCAAATATTTTATGTCTGCACATCCTGAAACACTTGCTCATTGTTTGTATTCCAGCATTATTCACTTTCATAAATACATAACTTGGCTTTTGTCTTGTTCCTTTAGAAAGCACACAGTTCTAAAAATCATTTCATGCTGCTGTTGTCAGCTCAATACTTTGTGATGAATAATGAAGAACAGAACTACTGTACATAATGAGGTGCACATGGTTAACATTGATTTTTAGATGGCAATAAATGATTGAAAAACCTTTTTTAATTTCTATATATTTGCTGTTGCTCCAACAGAATCGATTAGACTATTTAACACTTAAATAATGTTAATGCAACAACTAAAACTGCACATGGAAATCTAAATGTACATGTTGCTGAGACTTTGACAGATGCATCATTTGCTGTAACAGGCCAGTTGTATTTGGTTACAGCTGTTACAAAATTAAAGGATTAGTTCAATATTTTGGAAAATACAATTATAAATTTTCTTATCAAGCATTAGATCATGTCTGTACAGTGAATACAAAGCAGCCAGTTGGCATAGCTTAGAACAATGTGCAGTCTGTATAAATTAAAGTGCAACATCAAGAGTCTGACAATTTATGAGAGGGTTATATGCCAAGAAATACACTTTGTTTTTTACAGGGATTAGACAAACAAGATTAAACAAACTATCTCTTTTCTATATTACCTATAGCCGATTGAATTCTATTCAACATCCTATAAAACAGCATTTTACAATTTAAAATGTTCAACCTGAACTCTACATTGGTTTAAGTGTACATGTTTGTGCACAAGAAGATGAGCAAATGCATGCAGCAATGATTCCCCTGCAGTGTCCTGACCCCAACAGCTTTCAAAGGGCCCTGGGTGAGAGAGTTGTGCACTCACTCATCCATTAGGTGAACACTCAGTTACGGGTCTGAGCTGATGCACCAGCTAAGTTGCAAGTTGTGACAAGCTCAGATGGCTCTCTGGCTCTCAGGCCATGGTATTTATTAGTCTATTCAGCTCTGTGTGTCTTGCAAAAATAAACAGAGTGCCAGGCTGCTGAGGAAAGTGCTGACGCTGAGCATACTTTATCCAGGTTGGAATAGAATAGGGATCAGCCTTATAGCCCTGAGGATACTGAGTCTGCAGAGGTAAGAGGGAAGCACATCTGACTCTGCAGATGAAACCCTAGTGGTTCAGCTACTTGAGCAGACCTTCTCCTTTCCAGTTGACTTCAGCTGCAGTCATTTGCAGAATGAAATGGCTGTGGTGCTGGAGAGAGAGTAAGAGGAAACGTGGGGTGCAAGGCAGGGAGTGAAAGAGATAGAAAGAGCGAGAGAGTCGAAGAGCAGTGTGCTCTCCTGTCAAAGAGGGTAATGAGGAGAGGCGCTGCAGAGAGGAGAGTCACTGAACGGTTCATTGGCATGCTAAATGTCAAAGGTGAAGTAAAAATCTCTTGTTAAACTTGTGGCTCGCCTTTTTAAGTGCAGTGCTGTAATGATGTGAACTCTGGCATCAAACCTCACTGCTACTACTTGTACTCTGCCGCTGCTCAAGTAAATTCATGAAGCAATATTTAGAATCAAGAAGAGAAGTGAATCTTTTTTAAAACAAACACCAAGTCCACTTAGCTTTAAAGTTCAAGTTAAATAAGCTTTCACACAGGAACTGTAGCTGACATTTACTAGATTAAACACAGCCTAGGTGAGGTGCAGGCCTTCATATCAAGATTAAGAATCACCCAGTCACAGTTGCTTTTACCACACATGTACCTATCTTTGATTACATTTCTTTGCTAGCTAGCATAACACAGTAGTTTGTTATTCTTTCCTTTTTTTACAATCAATCACTGAAATTAGGTGCTGTGCTGATCCATGTACTGTATGTGCATATGGGCTGAAACAAAACCACAAAACTGTATTAACTGTCCCAGACTGATCCTGAAATTGGTGCCAAATCAATATTTTTATATTATCACTCGGTCCAATGTGTAAAGTGAAATGTGTCACTCATAGTGATGAATCCACAGTAAATTATCAGTCTGCAGCCCCCCTCAGCCCAGTGGTGCATTTTAGCATGCAGTATTTCTGCTCATTGTTGTACATCCTTCAACTTTACTGTTTTGGTTCAGTCTCACTGTTCTTATAGCAGCAGTAGGCACACACCCTGGCAACTGATGAATGTACTTTAGCAGAGCTTTGAGCAGCTAAAGAGAAATATTTATCTCAAGAGAGAATTTAAATGGGTTGCTCTGAATGAATTATATTTTCATTATAAGTCACATTATGCTTGTGGACGCAGCTCAGAGAAACGCTTCTGCTGCATCTGCTTTGTTGTGTTCATTCTGGCATGTGATGCTTCACGCTTGGCATCCAGTGTGTTTGGGGCTGCGGTGAACACCAAACAGAAAGACAGACATTTTTTCACTCGCTTCACTGACTGGCTCCGCACATCTGGCAGGTTTACCCAACAAACATCTGCCTCGCCCTCTCTTAAATTGAAGGACAGCCAGCAAATGTGGGTCTTTGTCTGCAGAGCAGATTCAGTATTGCTGGTCTAATTCCAAAACCAGGATCAAAATTAGGTGCTGAAATTAGAGCCTGGCTGGTGGCTTCAGCTCAGAAATGATTAAATTGCCTTTGAGCTTGCTGTTGAGCGAGCTGTTAGGCCGAAAACAACAATTTTACCAGAAGCACTGAACTGCAAATAGGTTATTTGACTTGCTGCCGGATTACAGGCCAACATGATTTACATTAAGGAATCAACAAAGAATTTGGATCTCGCTCCGAGTGTCAGTACAGTAGGCATCAAGTAAAGCCTTCACAAAAGTTTATACATTTCAGCAAACTAAAAAAGTATCCAATTTAGCTGGAATTACATTTCATATGAAACAAAGATAAAAGAGGATAGAAGCTGCATTGTAGGTCTTGTTGCGCAGTGTGTGGGTGGGAGGCCCTGGGGGAAGAGGATTTACACAGGGGAAACCAGAATCATCGGAATTCAATTTCAAGATCAGGAGGTGATGACCCCACTTTTAGGGAGAGCCTCAGGAAAAGGACTTTAAGATTGACTGCCCACACCCATTTCCCACCAGCTCTTCTCCCAACACACAAACCATCCCGGACATGCACGTACACATCATCCTGTGGTATCTGAAGAGGCCTAATCACTTCTGAGAACTTGGGCTGTGTGGTCGGCCTGGGCCAGCATGGTGCTCGAGTCTCTTTGCAATCTACTGTATGTATTTGTGTCTTCCTCTCTATTTTTCTTGCTCCTTTTTAAAGAAGCATTGACTCACATCCCTAAGTTTCATCCAGTGAGCATATTTATTGTTTATTCAATGAAAAAAGTGGAAACATCAGTGAAAACATAAGCGCAGACACTGTAGGGAGTTAAATGACCCATCTAGGCTCAGTGCCCCACTGTATTCCTGCACTGTGTTGTCTTCTTTCTCTCTTTCACTTTCCTCCTCTCCCCAGTGGCCTCCTCCACTCAGACTGTGAATACTGATGCAGGTTGTGTGGGCATGATGGGAAATGTCAATTGGAGAAAACTAGTGAGCCTGCCTGTGGAGACTCGAGGCCATTCCTCTGCAGAGCTCCCTGTTTGTACTGCCCTCAAGAGGTTCAGCACAACTTAGCAGATAAACATCCAGCCTCAAGAGCTGAGGTTAGTCACACAAGAACCAAATGACCTCAGAGGTGTTTTAAAATGTTGCTATATACTGTATGTTCTTTAAATGCAAACATGGGGTGACTTTGGGTCAGAATCCTTTATGAATTATGTTTGAGATCCACACAAGGGCAAAAAATAAACCTTTGGATTTTTCTAAATGGGATGAGAGTGGCTTGTGGCATGTGGTTACATAGTTGAAAAGAAAAATCTCCATTCTTCAGCATCTATCATATTGGTCTGTTCGAAACCAGAGTAGCATGAAGTTCTTATATAATATGTCGGAGGAGGGCAGGATGGGTGGATAGACGGACAAAGCATGTGACTTCAACACTCACTGTTTGTCTCATTTTCTATACCAACAGTCAGTGGTGGTTTCCTTTGACCTTATCCTCACCCAGTTGAGTTTTTATGCTTGAGTATAACAAAACCTTAACCATAACATGACAGATAAGAACACTGTGACAGCTCTGGGAGGCACTGACAATGATGTCCTGCAGACTTGGGTGTCAGGTCGTAAACATTCATAGGGGTCACTTTGGAAAACTTTAACAGGACTTGTCGCTCCTGCTACATGCACTTGGTGTTGTTAGCAATCTTGTTGTCTTGTTTCAAGGACTGTGGCTAATCTGGCACATTTACATGATATCAGTTCAGGTGTATTTTCCTCACTCAATAAAAAAATAAAATAGTGCAAAGTAATAGTTTGAACTAGAAAGACAATGAAATGAGAGACGAATGGTCCAAATTAGTAGTGCAAAGTAATAGTTTGAGCAAGAAAGACAGTGAAATGAGAGACGAATGGTCCAAATTAACATGTTTGAAGTACTACTGTCTTCACACATTTCCATGTGCATGTCTTTACATTTGCTGCAGTGCAAATTAGGATAATTATGAAAAAGGAAGAACATCAGTTACACAAGCCCACATGCACAGCTAAAGAAAATACTTTTGCAGTGTGCTTGTATGTGGTTTTGCCAAAGAGCAAATGGACTTCATTGTAAAATTCTAAACATGAGCCTGTCAGCGGCTGCATGGACTCAGGGAGTGACTCAACCTTTTCATTCATAAATCTTGAAAGGAAAGCATGCACATACAACATGTGGAAATGTTTTTCCTGAACCAGGTCCACATGGTAGCGTTATTATTCACGGCAGCATGGCATGCTTAGAGCTGGAAGAGGCAGGAGGCTCTGGGTCTCTGTGCTCAACAGAAATGATTTCTTTTAGACACTGGTATCTGATGAAGGAAGAAGAACTCACAGCTATCTCAAGAGCCCCTCCACATATGGAGGCAATTAAATCAAATTATGTTCTCCAGCAATTCCCCTACTCAAAATGAAATCACTATAAATTCTTCTCCCAGTCTCTCTCCTCCATCCATTCTCCTGTTATTAGCACAGGCATGCAGCAGCTACCGTCCTCATGTCTGCAGAGCATCATCTTGATCATTATTTCTTTCTCTGCAGCCGTGCCCAACTCGTGGTTGGAGACTCCCAAGGTCTTATTTCAGATTCCAAGAGGAAATATGGCCTTGTATTTTAACATATCTACCAGGCTCTGACTTTCAAATACCTTTGTCTACCACTGCCACATTAATTATCATGCTCCCTCCATTTAAAGATTAGTATTCATAACAAGCCCTGAGAGGTTGTTTAGTCCTTTTTCATTAGCCAAATTTCATTTACATTAAATTGATAAACCTCTAAATAATTTCAGCAGCATCTATAATGCTGAGTGTTTATGTTGTTTTGCTTTGATTTCACACTTTGCTTTCTCGGTTCAGCCATGGTGGCTGCTGCTGCTCATGTTAACTATCAACATCCCTCAGATCGGCTCCTGTGCAGCTGAGGATTTTTGTTGACTAAGACCTGCCAAATGTCAAGGGTTTACAATAAGTGATGGGTAGATAATGCTAATTTATTGATTCTGTACTTTAGACTTTTATTGAAGTAATAAGTATTAGCTATACTTACAAATGTTTTGCACAAAAATACAAACTAAAAATACTGCTGTACGACTACATTATCATCTCTGTCAGAAAAGATATTAGCCGTCCATTCTGCAGTCCTCAAAAAGAAAGCGGTTGTTGCCCTAGCCTATTAACATGCTCCAGTACTACAGATTAGTTCAAAGTTAATCCAGATAAAGAAGTGGGAGCTGTTGCAATGAGACCTAAAGAAATTTAACTGATGCTACCTTTCAGTAAGACAGTGAGTATTTAAAAGTTAAGGCAACATACACTGTTGCTGTGAAGAACAATGAAAATCATCTGCCTGGTACTTCTGTGATAGAATACACTGAAACTGACTATGACTTTTTACTATTTACTTACTTCAGATTTCATGACAATGTTCTTTCTTCCATTAAACACATTCTTACCAGTAAAACATCAGATTGGGTTCCAGTATATATCATTTGGGGGACTGGGCAGAGACAACACAACCTTTACCAGTTATAGCATCTTTTAGCCACCCATGTTCAGCTTATGTTGTACAACTCTGTGAAATGATCAAACCAACACAGGAAAAGCCTTTTTTTGTGGTTTTACAACAGCAAAACACAGTGCTGGAATTTAGGTAGAAATCTCCTCATGTCTTGAAATTAGCTGAATAACTGTCTTCAGCAGATAATGCAGTTCTTTACACTTATCAACATTTTGTAAAAATGGTGCAAAAGGACAAACGTTATAGACACCAATATGAGCAATACACAGGTAAACTTTATCTATAATGTTAGCAGGGTGTTCTCTATCACATCACATAATTATACTAGTCCTTTCACTGGGTGCATGTGTGTCTATATTTAGGTTATAGATACTGTTTGTGAGTATGCAGCGCATAAAGCTGGAATGCATAGACATTCCTTATAATTTAATGAATTTGCTGTATATTATTTAAGTCCAGGCCTGGCTACATAAGTAGTATATTCTGCTGTTCTACTTGGCCCCATGCTTATTCAGGTATGTTATAAATTAAGTTTAAATAAGATTGGTCAAAAAAGCTAAATCCGTATCAGTCACTTTAAAGGAATTGTGTTCTGTAACCGAGCCATTACCTTTAGAAGAAATTACTGAATCAAATGAGATGAGACTGAAAATAATAATAATCTTAACTTCATCTCTACTGCAGCTTGACCCTGTGACTTCCTTTAGAAGTGGTGGAGATAAAACAGTAATAATAATAATAATATGACTGACTGAACTGATTAAGGTATAGGATTCACATTCAGTCACCAAGCAGTGAGCCAGCCCTTTAATCACATTGCTCGTACTGTACAAGAGACAGAATAACCATTGGAGCTATGAGCCACATGAAGGTCAGCAAATAGTTCAAATACATTTCACAGAAGCTTAGTGGAGCTGCAACAAAATCTAGTTTTAGTATAGATGGGCCCTAATGGGGATGGAAGATGTGCCTGTAATGTTTTCATCATCAGAGTCAGATTACAGATCAGAACAAAAGTTTGTCAAATCAAAAGTTGTCCGATGTAATCAAATCAAATCTACATTTATTGAAATGCCACACTACAAATAAACCAAAGTGCTTTACACAAAATAAAAATCAAAAGCACAAAACACACAAAATAAATTCAAATGTATAGAAGGTGTCAGGGCTCTACTGGGAACTGAAGACCAACCTAAAAAGATAAGCCTTTAATTTAGATTTTAAAAGGGCCAGGTCGGTAATAGAGTAAATGTCAAGTGGTTAACAGTTCTACGGTTTCAGAGCAGCGGCAGATAAACACGGTCACCCCATCGCTTGCACCTAGACCTGGGGACTTTCAAAAGAGGCTGGCTGGATGACCTGAGAACTCTGTCATTCTTATGAAAGAATAAAGGTTTTGTTAAATAAGCAGGTCAAGGCCATTTAAAGCTTTAGAAGCAAACATCAAAAGTTTAGAATCTAAAATGAACTGGAAGCCAGTGAAGAGCTAAAAGAACAGGGGTTATATGCTCATTTTTGAAAATTAAAAAATGAGGAGCAGCATTTTGTACAAGTTGGAGGCGAGACAGTGAGAATCGATTGACTTCAACATAGTCAGCATTGCAGTGATCTAACCGAGAGCTAATGAAAGCGTGGTTTGCCTTCTCAAGATGCTTATGGGTCAGGAAGGTCTTAACCTTAGCTGATAAACAAAACTGAAAGAAGCTCACTTTTATAACAAAATTACTCTGTTTGTTGTTGTGGAATATGGCCCCCAAACCTTTTTAATGCTTTGAGATACAAGGCTAGTGTTTCAAGATTTAGGTCTAAATCATTGAGACCACCCGAGGTACTGAATATAATACACTCAGTTTTACTTACTTTGATTCAAATAAAGAAAGTTTTGTGACAGCCAAGCTTTAACATCTTGCAGACAGTCAAGTAGTGACTGCAGAGATGATGAAATCGACTGAGTACAAACTCGGTAATACAATCTGACATAGGTTTGGTCAAATTTAGTGCAGTTTAAGGGTGGCCTTTTCAATTTATTAACTGCATTCGGTCATGGTGACAATCCCACTGAGAAATATCACTTGACTCTGCAGCCCTATGTGGCTCATTACTCTTTTTTATCCCAATGTGAATTATATTTTATCACTGAAAAGTACTTAAGTAAATTTGTTTTTAACTCCCAAGTAAATATATATATATCTATATGCTGTATTTTAAGTCATATAAATGTGCATGCAAAACCAAAAAGGGGTTAAACTGTATTCATCAAATAATTTTAGTGGGTAATGTTGATTACATTCTTCAACCTCTATTTCCCTGACTAACATTTATAGGCCAAACAATTTCAGTTGCTTTCAAAGTAGAA
>NW_018128124.1:571139-574857 GCF_001952655.1 Monopterus albus
AAAGGAGTCATTTTAAGATTAATTTTAAGGTTACTTTGGGTATTAAATTTAAGAATTCAAACTGTCCAGCTCCATGCTGCTGTGACCATTTTGAGCCACACAAAGCCAGACAACCAATTCTTCTGGACATTAATATTCACCAGCATCTGCTTCAAAGAAAATCCTTTTACAAATCCAGGAGTGTATCTCTTGTGGATTTCAGGCTTTGACATTTCACCAATGTGGATGTCCCCCCAGCTTAACAGCTTGAAAAGTGCATCTTCAGCGTTTCATAGTATGTATTATTCCCCCTTATTTGCCAAGTGAAGTCTGTATAGGTTACCAAATATATAATTCATTTTTGTTCCCCAGCTGAGGTAAGGTCAGATCTATTTAAATACTATTTCAAGAGTAAATAATATAAATATGTATTATTGAGGTGAGCTTCTCAGAATTCCACTCTTTTCTTTTACTGTATGGATGTGTCAGTCATGATGCTAACAAAAAGCAGCAATATGCACTGACTGCAAAATAAATAGCATGTATCACCTCTTGAATTATATGTTTATACCTCACTGACATGTTTCTTATTCACTTCTAAATGAGATTCTGATTCTGAGCTGTTAAAATAACATTTTACTCCAACTCTAAATTAGATACTTAGGCTATGATGAATAACGCTGTTGATTTTGTCTGTGGTTAAAATTAAAAAATAATCTCAGGTTTACCTATTTCCAGCAGTGTAATAAGAATAGTATTTAAATTTGGTGACAAACACTCTCTGCCCCTCTACATGTTATAACACACTCATTCCCATCAAGCAGAAGACATTCAGATTTTGACATATTTGCCATCCCAAGTCTTTTTTGTTGTAATCAAAGGCAATAACTACCTCAGTCCCATCATTATATTAACCTTTTTGTTCCAATTTTGTAAAACTCAAGCCCATGGCCCACTTTCGCTACTCTACAGGGCAAGTATTAAAAAAGTGCTTCACTGATCACAGGGCCACATGTCAAGACTGAGGTGTAAAGCCGAGGTGTAAATAATGTAGGGGGCAGATAAGGTGCACAGCACCATTTGCAGTGTGGAGAAATAGTCCATAAAAACACGGCAGTGCCGTTTGTCTCAATCTACGATGCCTTTCTTTCCCGTTTGCCACTCTGTAAGCCAGATTTTCAGTGTGTTGAGGTTTTGCTTGCTTTTTTTTGTAAAGCAGTTCCATGTTGTTATTGCCAGCATTTTCATGTTTGGATATGACGAGTTTATGCTGATGCTTTTAACGCTGCCCTGTCTGCACTTCTTTTCTAGTGGAACCTGATCTTTAAATAGTAAACACGCTTTAATCTAGGAGAGAACAAGACTTTGACTGTACAGTCGTGCTAGGAGCTCTGAGAGGTTGTACTGATTAAACACAGCCATGGTTTTTGAATGCTAATATGGTCACATACAGTACCAACATTCTGTTGAGCAGGTGTCATGTTTGCCATGTTATGTACCTTAGGACATGAATGTGTATGCAGTACTGAATTTCATAGCAAATCCATCCACTGGTTGTGGAGACATTTCTGTAAAACAAAAATATGAACCTCATCGTGGAGCTAGAGCACCTTGTCCTCTGGGCACCATGGATATCTGCAACAGGTTTTGTAGCTATCTTTCTGAGACATTTCCAAAAATGTTAACTTCATAGTGGCACCAGAGGAAAGGTTGGGGGGATTATCATAGTCATTAGGATTCATCCTCTGGGGACCATCAGTTTCATTTACAGTCATTTGTAGAGTTTCTGAGATACCTCAGTCTGAGCCAAAGTGATGAACCGGCCGACAGACTGACATGACCACTGCTACACTTACTTTGTTGGCATAGTTAAAAAAAAAAACCAAACAAACTGATGGACGTGTAACTTTCCATTAGATCTTTTGATGTTGCACCACTTGGCCATGAAATTCCTCCTGCCTGCTGTATGTACTGATAATGAGAGCAGGAAGGAAGGAGATGACTTTGTAAATTTTTAGGAGCTGAAATACGAGGGCTTTCATAAGGTGATGTATATCACGTTGCTCTGGTGCAGGAGAACTGGCTGGCCCCTGTTCACATGATATATTTATGACTCAAAGCAATTTTCTCAATGAAATATTTATGATAGCAATTTTAGTTACTTAGTTCATGTACACTGGGGCCTGAAGTGTCCAGTTCCTGTGTGAGTTGTGCTTTATGTTACGTTAGGGCAGTGAGACAGCGTGGCGATCATCACTCATTCCAAATAATTAAATGAATGTATAATTCTATTAACTGGGACCAATGCTTTTGTCATTAAAGATCACTTGTCTTAAAAGCCACAGACCCATTAAAACGTTGATTTTTTTGTAGTTCTGGCTTTTGTTTCTATGAATTATCATATCATTGTTCTCATCTAGTTAAATGCTGCAGTCTGGAAACACAATAACAGCTCTCTGATGAAACTATACAAGAACCAAGCATTATACACACAAGGAATTTGTTTCCAGTACAGAACTGAGACAGCCATCTGCGGCGCCAACTCACACCGATGGTTCTAACCATCGGGGGCAACTTTGGGGTTCAGTGTCTTGCCCAAGAGCACTTTGACATGTGGACTGCAGGCACCGTGATTCGAACCACTGACTTTCCAGTTGGGAAGAGACTGCTCTACCCACTGAACCACAGTCACCCCCGTGAACAGACATGTTGTAAACGAGCCAACATTTTAGCCAGATTGTCCAAACCACTTTATTCAGTAATAATCCAGGGCCCCTAACTGGTTAATGTGCCCATGGAGGTATGACAGAAAATCTTCCCACACTCTGTTGTTTTTCCACTTATGACACATCAGACAAAACAGATACAGTATGTGAGGGCAAAAAAAATCACTGAGTCCACTGGTACAGCAGCTTATGTAGAAGTCATGAATCAAGTCTTAGGGCAGCTTATGTAGAAGTCATGAATCAAGTAGCACATTTCTGTCAGTCTTCATCCACAGTGACATGACAGATCGCCTGATGTACGGTACACACCAAAAGCACAGAGTCTAATCAACATAACCCAAATTAAAAATGACTGACACTCTTTTCAGACATCATGCAAGGAATCGCAGAGCAAACGGAACCATCTCAACCAAAAAATCCTCTCTTGTGCTCTCTGTGTCTTTGCCAAATAAATCAACACCACATAAAAATTCAAAGCAAGACTGGAGGAGCTGCTCTCTGTCATCATTTGGTGGTAAAGCAGCAGGGTGAAGAGATGGTAGCAGCCAACAAGAGCTGTGTGATGCCTTTGAGTCTGTCACTCTTCTGCACCGTCAGAGCCAAAGAAAACCCCCTTGGTAACAGCCTGTGGATTGTACCGCCACCTGACCGAGGATATAACATGTACATTCATGAAACTGAGCGGCTCATACCTAACTGCTCACACAAGGCTCTCTTTCACCTCACTGCTTGTTTACCTAACCAGAAAATTCCCCTTGGAGAGCTTGTTAGATGAGTCATCCAAGGTCATCTTTAACAGGACCGCGTATTGTCATTTGATTTGTGCAACTTAAAATTTGAAGCTTCTTCTACTGATTTGGCTGCTCAACATCTTATTAACAAAACACATCTGTCAGTTTGTTTCTTTTAGAAAACTGTTAGTATCACTTTTGTTGTTAATGCCACAGGTCTTAGTCTTACTGAAAAGCTACGGAGGATAGCACCCAAAAACGTGCTTTTAGTTTTGATGACAG
>NW_018128124.1:574894-592634 GCF_001952655.1 Monopterus albus
AAATACTGTCATCATGCCTATTTGGACGCAGTTCCCAGCCATGGTTGTCTGTCTGCTGACATTTATACACATGCTATTAACCTTACATATCCACCAGACACACACCCACATTAGCAAAATTTTGGAGTTATTCTCCTCTCTCTCCTTTTAGTGTTTGTCTCCAGTAACTCCCAGGTGAAATATCAGGCTCTTTAGCTGCTATATGCTCCACTGTCTTCCCCAGCTAGTTGCTAATATTGCCTGTTTGTCATTTTATGTGGAGCAGGTAGCACGCAGCCGGTATGTAGAGCTTTTTTGGTAAAAACAGCTGCTGGAAATGAAGCTAATGAAACTGGTGCCAGTGAACCAAAAATGTAAATCTACGCACTGTGAAATTATAGAAGCCCTGAAAATCATCTGCGATTGCTTTCATTTGATCCACTGTCAGTGTAAGAATATTATATGCAGTCAGTTACTGTTTGTAGTGAGGGATACTAAATGTATACAAACATAAACTCAGATAATGTCGGCACCTAATTAAATGATAAAATGGGACTAGATTTATACCAATATAGTTCTGTCCATGCAATGGTAACATATTCTCAGATAATCTGTGTGGAATCAAAATCACCTGCCAGGATTCATTAAAAATGAATTTGATTTTTTTTTTTATGTATGAACACAAACAAACCACTTTGAAACAGTCAGTCATTCATCTGATGGTGCCCTGCAGTGATGCTGAATACTGTAGAGCTCCGAGTTCAGGCAAGCAGCTGTCACAGGAAACAAAGTCTTTAAACACTTCCTTGGTAACCTTGGAGCTCAAGGTTTACCCAGTATGACCATTAATATTCTAAGAATCGCTGCTGCTGAAGAATAACTCTAGAACATAAGTTTGTCTCTTTCAGAATGTGATTTTGCTGCATGCTGGGAAACGAGGAAAGCCGGCTGACAGGGTGGCAACGAGAGAGAATATTCACATGACAGACGTGAAGGTAGCATCTAATCACAAATGTGATGTGTTCAAAACCTTGTCTTAGTGATCGTGTCACTGTATAGAGAAGAATAAACTAAATCAAGATAAATAGTAGAAGATGCAGAATCATAAACAAATGTGAGGGTAAACATAAGTTCACGACTTTTCTCTTACAATGCGCTGTAAGACAGCTTTGTAAGAGTAAACTCTGTGACCTTTGCTCAATAAGATGTGACACAGTGCCATCAATCATAAGTCATAATGTTTTTGCAGGCCATTGGTGGTCTTTCCCCTTCATAGAAAAGGGGCTGCAGGGTAGGTGATGGGGTGACAGGCCCCTGCACAGACCCCAGAGATGTTTGTGTTGAGCAGGCGCCAGCTGGTCGTGACTACTGTAATCTCTGCCATTGATTAAACGGGTTCCCAAGTCTTAGCGGGCATCCACCTCCTGATGGAACAGGACCACAGTGGAAGAGCCTGGCAAATAGATGAACACACCCAGGGATGCTTTCTGATGTCTGATGGGGTGTTGGTATAAAAGACAGTGGTGCTGCAGCCCCAGAGAGATATGACCTGCTGTGTTGGTCTATAGGACAAGGGGGATTTCTAAAGATTGCAGCTGGATGGGTAGAATGAAAGGAGGTGTAGAGAAATACTGACAAGGCATAAGAATGAGCACGGAGCAACTGCTGGGTGCTGCCTTTCTGCAGAGCCATTAAGGAAGAGTTTGAATGCCTTAAAATATCTCGGCTGCTATTGACAGATGAGCAAGGAAAACAGAGAAAAGCACGTAGGTCTGTTATAGGCCGTGTCATCAGTGCAAACCAAACTACTGGATTAAATAAATGTTATATAATGATAACCAATATAGGACACAAGGATAAAAACACTTTGCTACATAAAATTATATACTGTATATTTTTAAGCTTTTGGAACATCACTCTTTGGCTGAGCTGCTCCTAAATTATAAATACAGCCTGTGTCAACTGGCAACAAGTAGATGAACAGTAGTGACCAAATGTAGATATCTTGATCTTCATCTTTTTTATACTGCATATACAGTCACTTATGAGCGGTCTGCCTCACAAACCACTGGACTCTTGTAAAATTGGCCCGATGTCAACCCTGTCAAGAAATGATGTTTATATACTATGCTGACAGCATAATTGCTCTGTTTTCCAACAATAGCCAATGTTTGGATACAAAATGTGCTTTTTAAGAACTTTTTTGTTTATGTTTAGGCTTTCACAGCATTAACATTTAACTGAAACCACAATGTTTTCCCCCCCGAGGGCCTTCTGGTGCCTAACCACACATTGTACACCCATCTTCCACTTCTTATAACCGTTCCAAACATCGTCCTGGCAGCACTAGTGAAAGAAATTAGTGATAAAGTCCAGACCATAAGTACTTTAGTTAGATTTTTTTTGTTTGCTTTTGTTTATGTTATTAATTAAACCACTATATTACATTGTCAGGTGTCAAGTCTCAGCTTTAATTAGAGTAGGTTTAGATTCATATTGAAAGAACTTTGTGAGAGATGCAGTAAAACTATTTTAACCCAAACTGGGAGAGTTTACAAGTAACTGGATCATTTGCTACTAAATGTTTCTTGATCAGCTGCGTAGTGAATGCAGAGGTATACAGGAGCATCCTGTGTCCTCATTCAGCCAAATCCCAACAAATAAGAGCTGAAGGTAGCACTGGTGATGACTGATTTTAAATCTGCATTAAACTCTAAAAGTAATAAACAGAAACTGTGATTTATAAATTACATTACATCTCTGAGATAATGTCACAAAATTAATATCAAACAAATAATGTAAAATTGTGTTCATCTCTGAAACCAGCCTGAACTACAAGGCTCCGGCACTGCTCAGGTTAAGAGGCAATGGTAAAGTCATTGCAAGAATCATAACATTTAAGAGGCATTTTGTAATTATATAGTCACTATCAAATACTAACAACACTAACAGAACATTTCCATCTCTAGAAAATGATCTTTTACAGCCCCCACACTCTTTCTATACCCTTGAGCTATTATGACCAGTAATTGATGCACATTTTAAAGTAATATTTTCACAACAGAGAGAAGTAAGGTAATTATGAGCTGAAATTCAACATGTCTCATGAAAAGGTAATATGTCACTATGAAAAATAGAGCAATAATAGCATCTCTGTGTGATTTGACTAGACTTTTTGTATCAAAGCAGTTGAGAATGTGAGCAGGATGGTTATGAGTTTGTAATAAAACACAGAGCAGGTTGTTTTCTGAACGCAACATATAATCTTCAGTAGTTCAAAAGTAATCACTGAGGCATAGTATTATCTGTGACCAACAGTCCTATCAAGTCCTCCACAGAGTCTGGCCACAGAGCAGTAAAAGCTTTGCCTATTGCTCCCTTTTGAAAGCAGCATCTACAGTATCATTTGATGTCCTAATTTACGCTGCTATAGCACTGAACAGCCATACAGCTTCTTGTGAAGAACACACTGGTGAGAGCCAATACATCAAGTCAGCCTGCCAACTTGAAATCTGAGTGATGGTGAGTCCTCACTCAGGGTTTACCTGGGCCGTCAGAAGTAGCGAACAATGACAGGCTTCACCGTCTAACAGCCGCTCACTGTAATAACAGCAAGTCCCATCTCAGAGAAAACGTGCAGTGTAACTGATCAATGTCGACAGGTAGACTCAAGGCCGCTGCTCGTATTGCTCAGATCAGGGAGTAACACATTTTTCTGAGCTCTCAGCTGTATCTGCCCATTACATTATATAATAAACTTGATTTGTGTAGCTCTTTGCAAAAAAACAGTTAGAAAGTGCTTTATAGGCAATAAAGTCAGGGAGGTATTAGGCAAAAACACAGATGTATGTGCTTTTTTGATTATATTAATATAGATCCAGTGCCACAGCACTTGTAAAACCATACGACTAAACATTTGAACAGAGCTTTCAGCCTGAAGTTACTGTTATTGTTTGCTGAAAATGACAGCAGCTGTCTTTAAATATATCTCTGGGTGTTTTTGGCATCTAAACAAGCTCATAACTAAAAGAGCGGAATAGAATCAAAAGGCAAACATCCTGACATTTGAACTAAAATAAGTTCTCTGGTAATGCAGTTTTCCTGGTTGCTACTTTCTTTGCTGTGAAAATTATGGATAGACACTCGGGCTACCAACTTCAAAACCCATCTCAACAGGCAGCACATCATACGGTCAGGCAGAAAACACCCACCATTGGCCAGCCAGTTTCCATGGAAACCACAGTCGCCTTTCCCTCCCGAGAAAGTGTCAGCAGTGAGTGAACATTAGACGATTCATATAAATTGTTTCCTAATCTTGTTATTTCTCATTTCCATGCTGGAATGGATATTGGGAGTAGAGTGAGGTTGGGTTGCAAAAAAAAGAGCTTTTTATGATTTACAATTTCATTGGAGTGCATACAAGGGTATGAACTGTCACGTACTGCTGTTTGTCTGTGAGATGCTCATGGGGGAGGATACATAGTTTAGTGACTGTAAGAAGCTCATCCAGAAAACAAACCATAACTGTTCAAATTAATGCTGTATATTTTTAGTGCCACCAGCATTTTTAAAGCCACTCTTAGGTTTGTTTGTTTGTTCTTTTGACATAATAAATTTACACTTTACAAAGACAACATCCATAGCCATGCTATCTATTGGCTCTATAATATATTGTACTGAGCCGGATGCTAACGTCAGCATGCTAACATGCTCAGAATGCCAGTGCTATTGTATATGTTATTTACTATAAGTTACCATCCTACATTTACTACTTCAACTACCATTAGGTTTGAAGGTATTTTGGTCATAAACCAAATTACCAAATGAAGTGTAAATGCTACAAGATGAAAAGTCACAAGAGTGATTGTAATTTATTCTGAAGAGGAAGTGTATTTGTATCAAATCTCATGATAATCCAGTAGTAGTTTTCAGACATTTCACTCAAAAAACTTATGTTGTATCATGGTGATGCTAGAGGAAATGTTGTTAGGATGTCTTGTCACAATGTCTGTGCAAAATGTTGTCAATCTGCCCAGTAGATGGTGAGATAGTTCAGAGGACAAGGGAAAGTTTTAACCTGCTGGTGGCGCTAGAGGACAAGTCAGTACTTCATCAGCTGTGAACTATAACATAAATCATAAAAAATGATAACTATAATAGCAATCTGTGTAGATGTTGGGATGTTTAAGGGGTGGATTGGCTGATCAACACTTTATTGAACCATTATTTTACCAGGAGAAACTCACCAAGATCCCTACCGCCATGCTGCAAGCATGGATAGAAAAGTACAAACATCCTTTTGTTTTCACCTTAGTCAACTTGTTTTTCATCCTGTAGGCCCTGTGTAATGTTAAATAAATCACCTTGGTTTGCAGGAGGCTGACGATGAGATGGATTCCTAACACTCCTACATCTGTCATGCAAGCTTGACCTATTTGGACCACAGTAATCTCAGACTCTTTTGTGCTGCTTTTGATGGCACTTTACCTACAGCTCCCCTTTTTTTCTGCTGAAACACAAGACAGAGGGGTTAGCCGCTTCACGTCTCCTGCATTTGCTGGTCTGCTGGATTTCAAAAGGAAGAGCTATCTTTGCACACCAGAAGCATAATGTCCCCAGGTTAGGGTTGTATATCATGTCCAGCTATGAAAAGACTGTCTGTGGGGCAGAGGCCCATGAAATAAACACCCCTTGACCACCAGCACCCTTTGAATTCTTTTTGAATCTGCAATATGTACTCCTCCTGTGCCATATGAGAGCACACATACAGTGTCAATTAATGGAGTTACAACATGCCACAAGCTGAACTCACATCCTTTAATACAAAAGCTAATTTTCAAAGATGTCACTTATACCTGTAGACCACAGTACCATTCATCATGTTCTGCACACACGTGTTCAGCAGCAGCTTCCTAATGGGAGTGAGCAGAGGTTATGCTGGTGGTTCATGGTGTGCGCTCACCTAACAGAGAGCACTACAGCCCAGTGAACTAGAAACTAGAGCACCACTCCCTCTGCATGCTCACATTTCCATTTGTTTTCTGATGTGCTTTTGGTGTGGATTAAGGCTCATGGTATGACTATGTTAATCCTCTGCATTACATCATCTTGCTTGTCTTGAAAGTAATGCGCCTGAGTTGATGAAGTGAAACCAATCTTTCTGTGCTGCTGCAGAATTTAAAAAAAGCAGCAATGGATTTTCCAAATCCAATTAGTACTTTCTGCATAGCTCTCTGCTGACTGTGAGAGCTCGCTATTGTATATTAATGGAAAAAAGTAATTAGTGAAGTGAAGATAGTCCATTACAGTTATCACTGTTATAGTCTAATCAAGGAGAGAGGGAGAAGGCTAACTCTTCCTCAAGGACATGAATGGATGATTAATAAAATAAGGGGAGGATCAGGTTGTCCTGTCTGATTAAACATGCTGTTCTTTCACCAAGGTCCAAGAAGTTAAATATGAAGTCAAACAGAAATTTGAATTCTCTTCATTTTTGTGTAAAGAAATATAAACTCTAAAGATGCTGCAACTGCATATGTGAATTTGTGGATACAGTGTATGAGTTCTAGCTTTTGAGCGGGCATTATCTTTTGGCAGATGTTGACTGACATATGGCGTTACCATGAGACACAGTCTCCGCAGTTCAGCTGACTACAGCACGCTATACTGTGCAACTTTCAAACACTGATGCGGGTACGCCTAGATTTCAGAGGAGCCATTATGCCGTTAAGATTGTACTTTATTCAGAAAGTGGAAGCAAGAAAACTAGGCTAACTTCCTACTGGAATGTGGAAGGGCACCACTCTAGTATTACACAGGTACAACAAAAGCACCAGACTATACTGTGTAACTTTCAAACACTGATGCGCGTACGCCTAGATTTCAGAGAAGCCATTATGCCGTTAAGATTGTATTTTATTCAGAAAGTGGAAGCAAGAAAACTAGGCTAACTTCCTACTGGAATGTGGAAGGGCACCACTCTAGTATTACACAGGTACAACAAAAGCACCAGTTTAATAAAACACATTATCAGAAGAAATGCAGGCAAGTGAAAATTTCAAGAGCTCAGCCATACAATAACACTGCCTTCTGTTTGTTTACGGGTTTTCTTTTTACCCCGCTCCATCCTGTCACAGTTAAATCCCACCACTCATCTCATTGATTTAGGGTTATTACCTTAGTGTGTCAGCTGGGGTGTAAAGTGGTCGAGGTCTGGAATTAACAAGGCCAGTGATGAGTGCAAAATAAATGTGCGCCTCTGTGTTTAATAGCTCCTGTGATGGGTTGTTACAGCTTGGAGAGCTCTTGGGATTTCATTACACAAAGACAAATGGATGATCCAGGCACAGCTGAATTTTGGGGGGGGGGGGCAGTGGTACTATGTCTCAAGTGGCTTGGAAGTGTGCAATGAGGTGACCTAGTGAGAAAATGTCGTATTTATCCTGTTATAGAAACTGCAAATTGTGGCAAAGTAGGAAAAGTACATTTTTCATCAATGCTAAAATAACAGGGAGAGAGAAGACCAAATTAAAACAATGACTGTTTGTTTTCCTCATCATAGGTGATATTTGGCTTAAGGATGGAATGAAAGCCAAATTTACCAGCATGAGGTTAGTGGTAACTTCTCATCCTCCTTTCACTCGCAGGCTCCTCACCTGGAAATTAGGATTAAACGTGAGGTTGTGCTGTTTGTGTGATGTTTTAGAAATATGGCAATTGGTCCCACAAAATCAAGGCATTAAGATGAAAACAATTCAAACATCACTGAATTTCTAATTAGGGCTTTAGTGTGGATGTGTGTAAACTACAGCAGGCAAGGTAATGTGGAAAAAAATATACTTTTGGATTTTAAGCATGTGGTTTGTAATCCATATAAAGAGTTTAACAAACATATTTTTGTTTGCATCAAACACAGTTACATGCAGCTGGTAGTGAAGAGGGTACATACCACTGATCTAAACTATGCTTCCATCTGCAGTATTACAATTTATGAACCTTAGAGAAAAGAAACAAAAGCAAAAAAGACTTTGCTGAGGGTTTTAGAAAGCAAAACATGTCTTGTAAAAATTCCCCCTCCACTCCAACACAAGAAAATAGCATGGGTATGAGAAAGCACAGCCAGCGGTCTGCTCAGGATTCAATTCACCCCTTTTCTGTGTTTGAATGCACTGTTCAGCATTTGTTGTTCTCAGCAGTTTGAATCTCTTTAGAATTAAAATGATTCCCCCCCACCCGAGCTCTTAGATACCACTAAAGACCAAACCAATATTGTGTGTTATGGAGAAGACATGATAATGTCCCTCTTGTGAAGGAGCCAACACATCACACTGTGGTATATTTGAGCTCAGCCTTTGATGTCAAATCTGCTAATGCTTCCTGTTAGACCAGAGCTTCAAGGGCTTGTTTTAATTGCTCCCAGAGAAAGAGGTGAATGGTTAAGGAGGAACAGATTCAGTGTAAAGGAGATAACAGTAATCTGACTACAAAATATAGACAGCTGTAACCTGTCAGGGAGTGACAGAACTCTTCATTGCTTACGTTGTGTCCCATGTGTTGTTTTGCCACAAGTCTATAATCTTTGGGACACATGCGCTTGTAACCAGATTGAATGACCTGAGCAGATGAGAAAAATCTTAACTGGACAACAATTGATTCTTACTGACAGTAACAACCACCAATCAACTCCCTGATTTTTCTCTGGCAAGGATGTAAACTTATAGTTGTTTTGGTGAATGAATGTCAACCAAAAAAAAAGAGCACATGCTGTATATGTTCTGCAAAACCATCTCTGTAATCTATAAAAGTCAACTTACAGTGCTTTTATTTGGCAAGTTCAAAATGGTGCACATTTTATTTGTCAACGTGCACTGAATCTATCATCATTTATTAAACATTCAAAACAAGGCAATATTCCAAAGCATCAGTGGTGGTGGAAGATTTCACCTTTAAAAAGCTTTTTCGGTAAAACACAGAATGGCAAGCATAAAATCAACAAATACCCACATTAAAAGCTTTTCGGGTGAAACACAGAATGTCAAGCATAAAATCAACAAATACCCACATGCACTCACCACTGGAAGTCATTAGGAGCAGCTCTGGACTGAATTCCCTCACATACATCAAGCGTGCTAAAGTACAATAGACTTTAAATCCAGGTTTTCAGTGGCTGACTTGACAGGGCCAGCTTATTGCCATTGTGGTGGCACAAATTTACTTCAACAATAGAGCAGAGGGGAGATCAAATGTGGTCCTCAACTAATCATTCGTTATCCTGCTAGCTTAATGACCTGTGTAACGTGACTTTACAACCATGAACGAGGCAGCGAGGAGTACTCTTAATCTCATTTTTCAGGCAGACACAAGCACAGACAGCAATAGTTTACATCTGGTGTTGAGAGAGCCCCCTGGTTGCCTTCCAGCAGAATCTAAGATAAAAGTGCCAGACATTTTACTGCCTATAATTAAGATTAAGGAAATGATGTCTTACTGAGAGTGGAGTATACACTACAGAAAAAGGGGGAAAGTCAAATTTGGTTTTAATTTCAACTAAAACATCAGAGGATGTAAATTTATTTTGAAAAATGCTTTGTGGAAATGCAGTTGGTATCCTTTTTGGCGCACAATCATTCCAGCTGACAAGGAATTGCATCCCTGATAAAATGAATAATCAGTCTCATCTACAATAAGTTGTAGTGGTGTCAGGTCTTGGTGTGCTTTATCAGTGTCACTATGTCAACAGCTCCCCTTTCATCACTTCCTCCCTTCAGTAAACTGCAAAGTTCAGAAAGTTTCAGTGGAGGATTTATCTGTGTGATCTCCCTCTCAAGCTTGTAAAAGGGGAAATGACAGTAGAGGCTCAGAGATGGATGGATATAAATGGGAGGCGGCAGCTTTCCGGGTGATTTATATAGCTTTACAGGACAGTTGACTGGGGGAATGCACCTCATTTGCTATCTGCTACCTTTGACCTCTGCTAAGCTTTTATAAGTTATCTTGTCAGGAACCCTGGGAGACTTTAATCCCACACACTACAGCCTAAACTCTAATGGCAGATGTTTATGGAAGGGGCTGGCCTGATAAAATTCAGGTGGTAGGAGCTAACCGCACATGAAAACCCCATTAGAGGCTGCATTAGATATAACCTTTTAAGCCCTGTGTCTGTGCTATGCATCATGATTTTAGACATTACCCACACACATAGTTTTGAGTCTGAATAGATCAGGGCCTCTACTGAAGTCTGAATTTGGGGAAAAATACCCAGGCAAATGTCTGTCTGATGTTGAAAAAGCAAAGTATTTTGAAATAACTTGTGCGGCATTAAACAGTATAAAACCTCAGCAAAGAATCTATACTTCTGTAAGCCAGCTGACCTCTCTTAGCACAAATTACCAATTACCAGTGCATGCACTTTCATTTTTGGACTCTTATACACAGGCTCATTTGCATCAACGAGCCCAGCATAAATGTCACACTGTGATCTCTGGCTCATTAATAATAAAATGGAATATCTAGAGCCCAAAGCTTGTGTGGCATTTTTTGGCAATTAGCAGACTGACTGTTGTAATTTCAAATGCTGCCTTTAGGGGTCTGATATGCATATGATAAATATTTAAATGAAACTGGAGTCAACAATGAGCCTGAGAGAGCCAGACTGAGACATCAGCTATTTAGCCACTGTCAATCTCTGGGAATCTTTAGCTGTGAACATACTTACCCTGCAGCTCACCAAGACTCAGAAACATGTAGATGTACTCTCAGAATATTCAACTGCAATATGATATATACAGGATAAACAGGTTTTATTTGAACGTGGCATTGTATTTTATTATATTTTATTTAATCTTTATTTCACAGTTTATTTTTTTAAACTGTATGAGGTTCAGAGTCACACACCTTCACTCTAAGCAGGTTTCCAGCCAGGTTAATGATTTTAACAACCGTCTAGATACAATCACACAATATTTAATCCGCTATAATGCGTTAGACGGTGAAATAGTATGTTTGATATATTGCTCATCATGGTGAACTCACCCACTTTAACATGATTATTTACCTATCATGTGAATGTAGAGTTACAACAGTTCACTTATTGTAAATTGTAAATTCTATTTTATAGCTTTTAAAGTATTTGCTTTCATTTCATTCTTATTAGTAATCTAATCAGTCTCTGTGTTTATACTGTAATTGTCATCTAACCAGTTGGCTGCTACTGTATGATTTCTATTTACAGTGCACATAAATTATCTTTTATTTTGTTTTGCTATTTGCACTCTACAAGTAACATGAAACTATCCAAGGCAGCTTTACAAGAATACAGATCCAAATGGGAGGCACTACAGTATCAGTGCCTGGAAATCCTGACCCTTGTCATCAGTGAGGTGCCTGCAACATGCTCATGTTCACAAAGGTTGTGAGAAAGACAACAGACACCGTCCTTTAGAAACAGTTACTCTGCACACAGTTTGGATTTAGGTACAGCAGCATGCATACACTAACCTATTTGTTTGTGGTGAAAACTGTGGATAATGTTATGGGGTGTGATGCTCTTATTTATTGCAGTTCCTCTTTTATATTTAAAAAGGTGAGGATGTTTAAGCTGTAAATCTAATGTAACATTAAGTAACACACTTACTTTCTCACAGTAGGTGCTATCAAAGCTGAAACAGCCATGTGGAAGCATGTGTGTGTTTATCCCTCAGTCCCAGTGGAGCTGTTCCTTGAGGCTGCTGCTGCAAATAAGACCCCTAGTGTTCTTAGCCAACCTGCCTACTTGAACAATGGCTGGAATTTGAACCACTGCTTATATCTTTGGTCTGATATTCAATGCATAGTGATGGCAGCATAATATCTACGGTCTAATATAAAGGCCATCTCCTTTCACAGTAACTCCCTATTTAGACTTTCTAAGCTCTGCAGAGATGCTTTGTAACATAATAAAAGGTAGTGACAAGTGTTGATTCATGTTTTTAACAAGTGCAACTGCTCCTGAGGCTGAGCCGTAACAGTTAATAAAAGCCTAAAATCTAACTGCATTATTTCTTTTTTTAAACAGTTAATAATGAATACTTACTATCTCGCTGTGAATTTGTTGTAAGATGTTTTTCGATTATTTATTCATGAATGTACTGTGTACAAACTCAGAGCAAATTACATTTCCCCATCTCTTACAACTATAAATTACTTTTTTTACAAAATGTGCAGCATTGCAATACATTTTTAAACAACACTGTCAGTGTTTATTACATTTATCGTAACCACATATAAATTATTCATGTTTTTACAGCCTGTGAGTATCAAAATAAATTACAACATTTATTCCCTGATGGTTTTTAACATATTAGTTAAAAACTCACCCCTGTCACTCACTGAGAGTGTTCATATATTCTCTATTAAAGTTTTAGTTTTAATAATAGAAAACAGCACTTTCTTTTCATAAATAACTGCTCCTATAAGGTTTGTAGCCTCCTGGTTCTTTAGAGGTTTTAGTGCTAGTAATAATACATTTAATTAAATCACAGTGGCCATAATATGGACATTTTTGTGTCTTTAAAGATTTTTAGTTTTGGTGGAGAGACACTGACACTGACATCAAGCTGTGGCATTGAACACAACAGAAAAAGATCTTCAAATGCTGCTATGGACCCAAATAAACTGCTGGAAAGAAGATTACAGTCTGAGAGGAAGATTGAAAGCTAAATGAGAAAAGCATCATCTTAGCTGAAAGAAAAGAACATTTTGGGAAATGCTGTGAATCACTTTATTGCTGAGATGATTGATGCCACTCTCATGTGTTTGTGTTAAGTATGAGCTCTGACTCATTTAGATGAGCCACAGTTAACACACAAACATGAGAGTGATATCAGTTTAACTTTAAGCAACAAAGTAAATAGGTGTGTTTCCCAAAATGTTCCTGTATGTGTAATTTTATGTGATGCTGATATTTTGTAATGCGGTAGGTTTTCAGGAAAATCATAATCTTCATAGAAATGTCTGTTTATATCTGATCCACTAAATTAAATACCTGGCAAATGAAGAAACTTCATCACATTTGTGCATCACAATGATTTGCAGCATTGCCCACAGTGGCCTAATAGACCCAATAAGACACAACTACCCTGCCATACACTGAGCTTAGAGATGTGAGGATTTGGGATATGGGCATTGTTAGGAGATATTTCACTCATACAGTATATTCTCTTTTATTTGATTTTCTGTTGTTGTTGCTGGTTGTTTGCTTGTTTTTTTTAGATTGTTTTGTACAGTTTGATGAACCTTTTGAATTGTATTATACACCTGTCCCACATTTTTCTGTGAGCAGTCAAATGTATACATGTTAATTGGTGGTTATACACATGGAGATAAAACCATAAACTAATTGAAAATTTGAAATTTGTGACTAATTTAGCTCAAAGTGATGTAATGACCCAAACTGTTTCTGAGTTTTTTATTTTACAAGAAACCTTGGGGGGTGTCTTCTCTGGTAAGGCCTTCCTTACTCATATATTCAGAGCAGGTCAAGAGTTATGGCTATTTAAATTTAGTCATGTAATTTTTGGTGTTTTTGCTGAAAAATGGTGGTGGTGGAGTGGAAGAGTTTAAACAAAGGAGTTAACTCATGCACCAGTTGAAAGCACAGATATGAATCACATATCAAACAATATTATGTCTCAATGGATTAAACCATCCACTCGTTTTTACTCTCTGCTTCTTCTGTTTACTGTTTATGTGATTCAGATAGATGGAAATAAACAAAACTAGGCAGCAGATTTCACCAGTGTGCAACAGAACTCCCCAAATGTGACACCATCTGTTTTGCTAGTTCCCTGTAAATGAGAAGTTCACCTAACTGTCAACACATCGAGAAGATATCTTGTTTTCTCTGCTGAGATACAGCGATGCGTAAGTGGAGCTTGTTATCTGTGGTACAAGTTCAGTCTATTCCAATTGTGTCCTGTGTGACCCTGTGTTGCTGCCTGTGGAAAAACACATGATGATATTGCCTGTGAAAGATGCAGGCACTTCTTCCCCCGGGGTGTCTGGTGTTTAGATATTATCCATGTTTCCCTCACTATCAGTGCAGCTCTCATTGTTTACCAAGAGACCAGAACACAAAGCACAGTATGAGGCAGTGTAGCCGTTCAAAAGATGGGCAAGAAAGTCAGCACCAACTATGCAGTGAATGCCATTATCTATGGTCTGCATATTGAGAGGCACCAATTGCATCAACAAGAGCATGTTGTATGTTTTGCAATGCTGTGAGCTGCCTTTCAACGCATTTACAAGGGCAATGTTGGAAATGCACTATAGGGACCCATCAGCTCATGTTCTTTTCTCAGTGGCGAGATAGAGAGCGAGAGAGAGAAACTGCCATGACCTTTAAAATGCACAGAGGAGACGCGCTCCCCTTGGGGCTCTCGAGCGATACAGCCCCAAGGCAGTAACATGCAATTCCAGTGCCGTTTAACAAAGTCAGTCGAGGCTTTGAGTGAGTAATTTCTGGCATTTCTCCTATTGAACAAAGGTGTTTTCTGTCACAGACAGATATACTGAGCTGGTTTTTGCTTAGTAGTCTTCAGGCAACAATAGCTGTGCTGATGATAATAAAACTCCACCTGGTGAGATTTCAGTGTGTTATCTGGTGGTGTCATTCTGATGTAGGCAATCCTGTGCACAAAGGAAGCAGCAAACATGCACTTCCATCAGTGTCAGATCATGTGCCTCTCTTGTCACCTTAAGGATAAAGAATCATTTCCTGCACTGGTAAATGTGAGCATGCTGTGATACTTTACATTAGTTTAGGGTGGTTGATGTTATTAGCAGCCATCACCTAATAACGAATCTCTTGCAGCTGTGCAAATGATTGTTCTTTTTCAGAGGCAATGGCAAATGTTGTGCCTTTGCAAATCCTTATTACTGTGGGAAGACATCACTGTGTGGTGTCTAAAGACAGTCTGCAGTTTACATCTCACTTCCTACAAACAGCTTTTCTAAATTTAACCACAATACTGATCATTTCCTAACTGTAACCACATAGTTTTAACTGTGTAAACCTGAGCAAACCTTAACCACAGAGGTGGCAAATCCATGTTTGTATGACTGTTTGTATGAGTCACTGTTGGAACAATAATATGCACTGTCTAATTACTAATGTCTAAACATGCACACACATACACAAACAAGTTAAACTCAGTAGTCCAGATCCCTTGGAGACCAAATTTTAGCTTCCAGAGTCATAGCACATATCAACACACTATGGACAACAGAGCCAGCGGTAAACCAGTGAAGGGTTTGCTGAGATAAGTCTGCTCTTCTGGGGATGTTGGTGGGTTTTGATCAGTCATCTTGGGAGCTGGGCTACTAGCTACTGAGATGACTGCTGAGCTCAGCCGGCAGACAGGTCCTCACATTTCCAAAAATGCTGGACTAAATTTCCAAACCGACATTAAGATAAGCTGACAGCATGTTTGAAATCTAACTGGTAGCTATGGATTGTGGGGACATGATGGGGTTTGTCATTTGGTCATAAACAACCAACGCGTTTACCATACCTTACAGTTTCCTAATGATTGTGGCGCCACTTGACACAATGACAAAAGCTCCTGAATGACATCGTGTCTTCAGTTAGACATTTTCATTGGTGTCTTCATTGTAAATGATTGGATGTTTGTATTCTTCCAGTTTTGCGCTGGTCATACGATAGCTCCCTGTGAATACTTTGGACTATACCCTGCTGCTTTCTTACATGGGCTCACATCAGCTCACTTGGACCTTGTATTAGGGAGCTGTCTAGGGAAAGTCCACTTAAGGTCCAGGTCAGCTGACTTGAACATTTGTGTTCTCACATGCAGCTCCTCTGGAGAATTTCTGGAGCTTATGTAATTTCTATGTGATAGACTGGGGACTGGTCCAAGGTGTACTCCTCTTTTGCAGTGTTAGCTGGGATCGGCTCCAGCCCCCCACACCATCTACAGGACAAGTGGATGGATGGATGATCATTCTGGAAACTTTGAGGCATTTTGATCCCCTAAAAACTAAATGTCAGGCAGTTGATCTGGAGTAAATAAAACACAGGGTTAGGGTTAGGGTTCATTTTTAATCATACAGTGTATGCCAAGCTTGACACATTGGTCACACGTTAGAATGCAACATACTCTTCCCAAATATTATAGCAGTGTAAATGTGTGGGCAAATATTTTTCTGGTCTGCAGTATGTCACCTGCAACTGTGACTGTAAACACAAATTTGTTTAATTCAAATCCTTGTGTTCTCTCCTTGTCAGCATTTCACAGTCTTGTTCTTACTGGGCTGTGGAAATCTGAAAGTAATAAGAAACAGCAGATCTAGTAGAGACTAGGCCAAGAAGACAAAGAGGGTGCGCTGCGGTGTAGACATTAAGAGCATTAATGCTGCTCCAACATCTTATCATTGTCTTGGTGCAATCTAAAGCTCAATAAAATGTTAATCTAAATCACTGCTGTTCTCTCTTTAGGAGATTTAGATATTAAAGTGCAGCAATAAAGGGAGCTCTGAGGTTTAAGGCCATGTTGAAAGTGTGTAGATTAATGGAATATAGAATGAGTAAGATGGCTGATTAAATTAGCTCTCTAGCAAGCGCTGTACTGTTCGGTATCAGGTATTTTAATCAGCTCAGTATGACTGGAGATTTACACACTTCACATACTATTTATATGATTTACTGCAGTGCCATGCTCATCTTTTCTCATTAGGGACTGAATTTTTTGGGTCTTCTTACATGTTCCTATATATGAGACAACAAAGGGAGCACAGATAGCATTTCGGAGGCAATCACTTTCCAGAAATCTCATTTAATAAGCAGAAAATAGCGAAATTCCATTTTTATATCACTCATCTTGTCTAGTGAGCCATTTAAAAAATAAATAAATCCACAGCATTATTGTGTGCCCCCCTTGGTACACTCAGCTGTCAGGGAAGACAAAAGCGCTGCCTTATATGGATGCCGTTTTGTTTACTTGGATATGTGCTCACCTCCCCTGGGGATACTGCACCCCCCAAACACACACACACAGAAGTAAATGTGGCCACAGCAGAGGGCATATTCACGTGAGGGCCATGATAATTGAATGTAAAAAATAGTCACAGTACTCAAAGGAAAGTGGAGATAAAAAGAAAGATAATAACCATTGATTGATGAATATCGGCTGCAAGAAAGGGTGAAGTGGTTTAATCATGGTGGTGGAATGTTTTTAATATTACAGATTTCATTCACAAATGTTTCAATGCCCTGCTAATTCTGTGCATGAGATTGAGGCACAATACACAACCTCATACACAGTATGTCCTTTTTGTCTCATTGTTATTTTAAACCTCCACTCAGATCTACTGTTGACAGTTTGGATACACTGCAGTTAGATATTACTAATTTCAATTTAGCAAATACATTTTGGAGAAAATATAATGACCTGCCTACCGGGCAAACAGGTCAGTGGACGATGCAGTGAACATGGTACTGCATTACATCCTGCAACACCTCGACTCCCCAGGGACCTATGCACGGGTCCTCTTTGTGGACTTCAGCTCGGTGTTCAACACCATCATCCCGGACATCCTCCACTCCAAACTGACCCAGCTTACTGTGCCTGCCCCCACCTGTCAGTGTCAAATTACTAGCTTTCTGACAGACAGGAAGCAGCAGGTGAGGCTGGGGAAAACCACATCCAGCACCCAGACAATAAGCACAGGCGCCCCCCAGGGATGTGTGCTCTCCCCTCTGCTGTTTTCA
>NW_018128124.1:593108-596453 GCF_001952655.1 Monopterus albus
GGTGTTACAGGTCACTGTGCACCAAGACAACCAGGCACAGGGACAGTTTCTTCCCCCAGGCTGTTGCTCTGATGAACACTTAACCAACGACAGTATGACTGGACAATAACCCTCAATGCAATACCTGTAAATGTACATTGTACAGATTATACAGATCTGTACAGGTCTCTATTTTTATGTTTAAGTAATCTATTTTTATTCTATTTTTATCTTGTTTCCCAATGAACATTCCTTTGTCTGACTGCATTGTTTACTGCCTGTTTATACTGTTTATTTTGCATTGTTTGTACTGTTTGTTGCTTGTTAATACTGTTTATTTTGTTATACTACACAGCCTTATGTTGGTATATTGCTTACTTGCCCCTTGCTGTTGCCTTGCATGGGAATATATGTGTGCACATGGAGAACTGTTGTACCAGAGTTAAATTCCTCGTGTCCAGCACACCTGGCCAATAAAGCTGATTCTGATTCTGATTCTGATTTTGATTCTGATAGCTGCTGCAGTGATTACGTTGACTGGATCTATTTGTTCTTTTTCCACTTTGTCAACAGCATGTACTGCTACTGTAGTAAAACACTTGATCAAACTTAAGGAAAGAAGGCAGATGTGGTTAAATATTGAACAAGTCAATGCCTGTCTGGTGCTTCAGTTTAGTCTGAGTTGTCATTGTTTAACCAAGACCTTGAACTTTCCCTAACCTTGTGCATTTACGTACTTACTGTAACTAATCTTAACCATAAAAACCTTAACCACTATTTAGTTAAAAAATAAGCTATGTAGACACTGGCTGTTTAGCAGATAGTAAAATGAAAGTAGTTTGAAAGGCTTTTAACTAATCTTAACCATTAAAACCTTAACCACTATTTAGTTAAGAAATAAGCTATGTTGACACTGGCTGTTTAGCAGATAAACCCAGTAAAATGAAAGTAGTTTGAAAGGCTTAAAAAAATCTGGAAATGATTCATTATTATGTAAATGAAAGACCCATCTCCAGCAACACACCTCCACGCTTTAGAATAATTAGGACAATAAAAGGATTAAAGAGACAAAGCTTCCAGTCCAGGACTGTGTCTGAAGTCACAGTTTGCTGCTCTCACTTCAGATTTTATTATGCCATTCAGTGGCTGTTGTTACTGGGACCATAGATATGGTTTAGCATTTTGTCATTTTGGCTGGTGAAAGGTAACCCCCTTGCTTAGTGCAGATTTAGGAAAGGAAGTAAATGAAGAACAAACAATGTTAAACAAAACATTTAACAAAAAAGTATCACCCATGTGCCCTTTCAGCTCTCTTAACTAAATGTCTGCTAAAAGAATACGCAACCTTTGTCCAGAACAAACTGTTCAGCAGAACTCTGTCAGTAATTGCTCTTCAGTTTTGAAGAAACATTATTCATTCTCTGCAGCTGCACTGCTACCAATTACCTAGCATGAGTGATAGTCGGTGGCGTTGAGGGCTCAGGCATACTGTACATGCAGGTCACCGATGCTAGGTCTCAATTAACCACACAGCTACATATGAGATCTGCCGTGGCCCTTATCTCGTATTTATAGAATAACAGAGACAAACAGAGAGCACTGTCAAGAGGCAAGACCCACAAGGTCAGTGGTTGTTACTGCTGGATATTTTCAGCTGCTGCACAGGGACAAAAAAGACAACTCGACAGAAAAGTTTGGATGGAAATATAAGGAAACTATCAAATCTACAGTATACAGCTGGGGTTCTGCTTCTTTGCTTGTTAGGCTTTCTAATATAGGGAGAAATACACATACAGCGAGAGCTCTTTGGTCCAAATCCATGTTGGAAAAGTAAGGGTTTTTTTTCCCAAATGCCCATGGGGATTGGAAACAGCACATATTCTCACAAGCAATTTTTAAAGCTTTCTGTCATCTGAAACATTTTAAATGACATCTTAAAGAAATATGCACAATGGCCCTGAGAGCTCAAGGCACTGCAACTTAAGAAAATACATGCAAATAGAGAAAATACAACCAAATACAGAAAAGCTTCACAATCTGGCTGTTTTATTCGAACTAAGAACTCCTTTGTTTTGTTTGAGGCCATTTCATCCACAGTGTGATGGGAGGCTGGGACCTATCCCAACATGCACTGGGTCAAGGCGCTAGGGACAGGTTGCTAGTCTATCACATGCTTGTATTAGAATCATTCAATTCATTTATTTTATGCTCCTGATATGTTTCGCACTACATAAATTAAATGGCACTGCCAGGTACTTAATGCTATGGTGACAGTCCAAGTCTCAGTGTAGTAAACAACAAATGCTGAGTCCAATATTAACAGAAATATGATGATTTCCTCTCTGAATAATCTCCCTCCTGCACATGAGCCTCAACATAATGAGCTTCAGCAAGTTAAAAATTGTAATCCATGTGCTAATGGCCATGGCAGTTTTGTCTTGCTTTATTATGGAGATTTAATGCAGACAGAAGAGCTTTCTCTTTTTATGACAAGTGAAGCACAATCAAAGCTTGCATTAAGAGGTTTGTTAGGTGACGCTTAAGGTTTTGTGGGATTCAATTTGCATCTTAAATCTAAGAACTAACAAAAAAACACACAACATGCATGCTGATTGGTCTAATTATAGTAGGTTCTGTCTTCCTGAGCGGCCACAGATTATAATGGTGTCTGCACTTGACAAGAATAGCGACATAACATATGATAATGTGTAGCAATGCGAATAATACAAAAAACAAGGTCGAGCCTCATATTCCTCTTGTGACAGCAGGCTGCAGTGTGATTACAGATGCCTGGTGAATACTAAACAAGCTACTGTACAATGAGCATTTGATTAGATTCCTAATGTTGCCCTTCTTCTATCACGTCTACCTCTTTGGGGCTGTAAAAAAGACTGGATAAGGGTTAGCAGACAGCGAACAAGCCAATGCAGAAGAACACTAGAGGTCCAGTGACAAGTTTGTATGTTAAAAGGTCAGTGTGTATATCAGCAAAGCAATTTGAACATTGGGCAGAAAAACTGCACTTGTGTATCTTGATTTATTGATTTTACTGCAGGTGAAAAAACACAAAAAATAATCAGCTTTTTTTTTTTTTATTGAAACAAACTAACACATTAACAAAACAGGACCGAACATGGGAGACAAGACAACAGATACATGACATTACAAACATAGAGTGTTTTAACAAGATTGTTGTGTTTGAAGTGTGGGTATTTCCAACTTACGCAGTCTATGAAATGCAAGGAAGGGAAATAAATAAATAAATAACAAATTACCAATAATAACAATGATAACAGTACTACTAATAAAATCAGCTAGTTAAATTTTTAGAGGTTGGTGGGAATGTGCGTGGCCTCAGCCCCAGGT
>NW_018128124.1:596594-606636 GCF_001952655.1 Monopterus albus
GGAGAGTTTCTCTGTCACTGCTATCCAGAGGGAATGAACTGGTTGGCAGGTCCAAGTAGCATGAAAATAATTGTCGATGCAATCTAGAGTGCATTGTGAGCAGATGTTTGTGTCAGTGAAACCCATTTTGAACATTTTACTTTCTGTAATATGGGTCCTGTAGATGGTCTTGTATTGTTTAAGTTGTAAGTTTACATTGCTGGTCATAGAAAAGATGTTTTTACAAATTTCTGTCCAGAAGTCGGAGCTGAGGGACAGAGTTAAATCGTTTTCCCATTTGAGTTTTGGTATTGTTATTGTTGAGTCTGTATTTGATATGAGTTTATATAGCTTGGATATTATTTTATTGGAGGATGTAATTATCTATTTTTTTGGAACTCAAGTTACAAAGTGCATCACAACAGAATAAAATCAAGAAATTATAAAATGATTAGATTACAATATGGCAGATACAATCAATTCTAGCAATGTAAGAACAATTTTTTTTAAACCCTAAAAATTCAAAGCATCTACTTTACATGTACTGTTATAAACTGTAATATACTCATATACTTGGAAGAGTTGTGAGGTATTTGTACTTAACCCCTGCAGCTTTATTGATAATGATGAGGTTAGTTAGAAAACAGGAAAACAGGAGCAACTCTAGATAAAATACTTTTAATAAAAGGAAAAGTAAAGACTTGGTTCCTTTGTTAAGCTGCCATAAAAAGATCTTCAATGTGTGTTTGTGTTTGTGTGTGTGTGTGTTGTTCATCTCTGTGTTAGCCCTGCGATGGATTGGCGACCTGTCCAGGGTGTACCCCGCCTTCGCCCGATTGCTGGCTGAGATTGGCTCCAGTGACCCCGTTCAGGGACTAAGCGGTAGAAAATGAATTCAGCAGTATTTAATTCTGAAACCTTGAGTGTACACAATTAAAAGTTCTTTATGAATAAATGTATTACTACTACTGAATTTATTGCCTCTTCATTGACTTGATATTGTGCCTGGAGTTTATTTACTGTAGGTGGTAAAACCTCTCTGTGGAGAATATGTCATGACTCCTGTCATTTCCCCTCCAGCCACCTGAGGTCCTCAGATTTAACTCCTGCTCCACGTCACATGACTCTGTCCTGATCACCTGTTTTCAGATCCCAAATCAGCCGCAGTCCACTGTCAGATTATTCCAATCTTTCAGTTAATTTGTGGAATCTCATTTTACCACCCTGTTTCTGGATTACTGGCCTGTTGTGTGTGCCTGGTTGTGATGTTTTGGGACTTTGACTTTTGCATTTTCCTCTGGACTTTTACCCATATTATTTCTGCCTGCTGATTTCTGACCTCTGAATATGCCCTCACTTTGCCTCCTCTCATTCCGTCCAGGTTGTGTTCACCTGGACTTTGAGTAAACCTGTTCTATTTTGAATATAGTTTAACAACCATTCTATCCTCTGACATGCTCGGTCTGCTGTCTGCCTGCTGTTTTATAACGTAGTGTGTAACAGGATGAAACAATGAAGTGACACAAAAACCAGATAATAACAACCAAAAGCAAATGGGTGTCATATCTAATTCAGGATAAGTTCAGCTGCTTATATCTCATTCAAAACCTACAGTGCTTCATTTACATCAGAGATGCAGCACCATAAGTTGTATTAGTCAGTCAACAGAAGTGGTACTTACCTGCAGCCTACATATGTTTTACAAATGATTACTTCAAATGATTAGTTTGGCATCTGAGTATAGCTGCATTAATTCATTACAGTATTTATTTTTGTGTTCACTTCTGCTTGATATAGTACCTGAGATGCTGCAGCATGATGACCTTCTCTGTCCCAGCAGCACAGAAGAGAGAGCAAATAGGAGAAAACGTATTCAGTTTTAAATTGGCCTTGACGGGTTTGACTTTTCTAAGGGAAGAAAAAGCACCTGCCTGATGAAATGCTGCAAGAAAGAAAAGAACAATGCA
Organism: Monopterus albus; assembly: GCF_001952655.1. NCBI lineage: Eukaryota > Metazoa > Chordata > Actinopteri > Synbranchiformes > Synbranchidae > Monopterus > Monopterus albus. Next base: position 598,541 of record NW_018128124.1, read on the forward strand.
TGTGGTGCTTTCTTTTATTTAAACCTGTGTATTAAAAAACAGAAAACTCAGCAAGAGGAAAAGAGGACAGAATCACACAGAAAGAGGAAAGCAGACACTAACATGTCAGCAGCTCCCACATTCCCCTCATCCTGACAGCATGCAGTCAACAAGATATGATGCTCCCCATTTACAGCTGGAAGAGTTCCCCAAGTCTTAAGTGCTATCGAGGATTCTGGACCTTTGAAAAATGTTAGACCCACAGATAGCGCTAACGGTGTGAAATGTGCCACAGTGCACTTACACCCCCAGTGATATACAGGCCTGCCATGAAAATCGTCCAAATCGGGTCACTTTTGCACTCCAGGCAAATGGACAAGCCTGGCCTAGACAGATTTAATCAGTGTCTGATTTATAACTTCTAACCACTTAATGTTCCACTGCCACCATCGCATCATAAACTCATTTGCTTTCCTATCACAGAACTTCAATAAATATATGAAAAAGGGGAACATTTTGAAGTATTTTTCTCCTTTACTCTCAGTTTTCTCACAGAATATAACATCCATGAAACTGGGGACACGGAGATAGCTAAAAGGAATCTAATATCACTGAGTCAAACCCTACCCTGCAACTAGACAATATTGTGGCGTTATGGTATAAGGACATGGATTTGATAACCTGAAGGTACTTGCGCTCAGAAAGCAGTGAATAACAAAATGACCCAACAGCAGCCAATTTAGCAGGATGATAAATTAAAATAAAATGATGTTTGTTTTCATGTTCTGGTGGTTATTGGATGCTGTGAATGTCAAAGAACCAAATACAAAATTGCATGAATGCAACACAGCTGCAGCTAAAATCAGACTGCACAAAATCTGTGAAAGGCCACATGGTACAACTAAAAGCTCTATCAAATGAAAACTACTAAATGGACACTGTGCTTAGCTTGATTTTACAACAAAATACTCAGTTTATGATCTAAACTTAAAGGAATTCTTTGACACTGAGAATTATCCTTATTTGCTTTCTTGTCCAGAGATTGAAGAGAAGATCAGTCCTGCTCTCATGTCTGCTATGCAGCAGCTGGTTAGCTTGGCACGACAACTGGAAAAAGAGGGAAGTGCTACCAATGGTCCTAGAACTCTCCAAATAAAATTTGCCCACCATTAACCATGGTGTAAAATAATAAGATTTCATGGTTATGGGAGGTAAGTGTGGGACTATTTCTTGGCTGGGAAATGTCACTGACATGTATTGACAATATGTTAAGTTGACACTTGACAGAATTGAGCTACAATATTTTGAGACCACAGAATAAGCCCTATGTTGAATCCAGTTGAGTCGAAAATTTCAAATGGAACGCCTCCCCCAAAGTCAGATTTCCAATGCAGGAAGTCGGCTGATCTTCACTGTCCCTGACCTGAAAATTCAAGATGCCTGCTCCGCGCATCAGTGGTAATAAGCTGTAGTAATATACTCTTTATTAGCACTTAGGTCTTATTTGCGTATCATTAAAACAGTCATATACGCAGTACTGTCCAACTTCTAATCTATCTGTGAACAGTGTTTGTATGTGCGAAATACCACATAATGTGTTGTTCTAAGCTGGTATTGCTAACAGTGGCTAACAATGACTAACATGGCTCAACTGGTAACTGAAACTGGAATGCAGTTAACTCGGCTGTGATGTCATTCCTAGCTTTGACTGGGAATGCACTATATTTATTTGATGAAACTGAGAAATCATAAGTGTTATGTGAACATAAAGATGGGATAGATTTTAAAAACATCTTTACAGCTGTCATCTTCACTGTGTCATTGCTAATAATTCACTGATAGTCAGATTTCAGAGTAACATACTTAATGCATCAGATTACATCCTGGCTCGTACACACAGACAGGCTCAGATCCAGCCAACGCAACAAAACAAGCAAACACACTCACACCTGGACTCACATCAGCAAACAAAGCACTGGAGCAGAGCCAGCAGCTCCATTGTTTGAAATTTGATCAGCCGTGCTGCTGCTGTGACCCAAACCCATTCTGTGTCCTAATAAAATGTCCATTTGGATGACAAGAAAATGTGGCCTTCTTCTCCCATGTGGCCTTATAAAACCATGGCCTGCATGGGGGAATTTAGGAACACTTGTCCTCCATTCTCAAATAAGATGAAAGAGGCCATGGCCATGCATCAGATTAGACATTCACAGCAGCCATTTGCAGCTATCTGCTGGGGAAACTCAACAGAAATCACATAAAATCCCAAAGCAAATAGGATGGCCAGATAGGAAAAAAGCAAGGGCCCTGGAAGTGAATTTATACCATTAGGGATTCTTGATTCAAGTGTATTGGTCAGAAATGAACAATACAAGAACAATACAATTTAAATTTCATTTAGTTCTTTGACACTATATCAACAACTGTGATAACCATGGATCACATGATGCTTATTCTGCTTCAAGGCTTAATATATCTTTGGCTACTTCAGTGGTAATAGACTCATGGGAAATAAACTCGGCAGTTTTGTAACCATTTTTTACTCCACCCATAGCAATTTGTTGGAATTACTCTCCACTGTGAAATAAGGTCATTATGGTCCATTTCTGTGGGGGATGGGTGCAGTGTGTGTGGGTATTGTCTTTACCTATTAAATATGGTTTTATGGATGTTTGAGAAATGAATACTCTTTTCATTTGGTAGTTGCCTAATGTGACTTTGTAGCTCTCTTTTAAGGCACGTTAAGCTTACTGAAACCTACCATATATACTTTAGACTTTATACACCATTTTCCATCAACACAGTTTTTTTTATTCACTACCATAATGATGTCAGTCTGTACCTCAGTCCACTCCTATCAGTCTGAAATCCTAACATATAATTTGACATTAAATGTTTGGTCCCCAGAGGATCAGTTCTCCCAGACTTTAGCACCATACTGAGGATGGAATTTGTGATTTTGTGCTAATGTGCTATACTAGGGTGACACGATGGTGCAGCAAGAAGATTCCAGGTCTGAACATCATGGCTGACCATGGGCTTTCTGTGTGGAGTTTACGTTCTCCCTGTGCCTGCGTGGGTTTTCTCCTACAGCCCAAAGGCATGCAGGTGACTCTAAATTGCCCATAGGTGTGAATGTGAGTGGTTGTCTGTCTCCATGTGCCAGCCCTGTGATAGACTGGGAAGCTGTCCAGTGTGTACTCCGCCTGATATCAGCTGGGGTTGCCCCAGTAGCAAACACATTATATGCAACTGTTTTCTCTTCAACCCCTGTTTCTGCTTTGTTAACAGTTTATTTCAGTTTTTATGAGCAACATTTTTCATGTGTTTACAAAACCAGTGAATATACAGTAGGTGATGGAGAATATGCACTGTACATTTTAGTCAAACAATCCTCTCCTCTGTTATGCACTGAAAACTTTTTAGTGGCTATTGAGTTCTTATTTCCCTGGTAACTTATTGATCAATTAATTCACATTTCTCCAACCCACCTTCTTGTTGCTTATTTTGTGAGGAAATCAATACACCCTCAGTGGGTTTTCAAAGGTTGATGATGCAGAAACACAATTGATCCATTAATAAAGCAGTCAAGCCCAATCCATACTGAACAAGAGAATGAACATTGGGTTGGAAGCATTCACACACACCCACATACACAGAGTATAGGCACACAATCTGATTCTCAACTTTGGTGTGCCTAGCAAATGCTTGAATAATACATAAAAGGTCAATGATAATAAGATGCCCTGTCGATGTACATTTATTGAAGTAATTGCACAGTTTCCATCTCTTTACTAACTGTATTCCCCCTCCACCTCTCTCATCGACCGTTGCTTTCTGTCTTGAGTCTCTGTCTCTTTCCTATATGGCCTCAATCACAATGTGCAAAATCCCTCTGCCTCTTGTCCTGATTATTTGCTGTAATAACTGTTATTACAAGAAAATTCAAACAGCTCCCTTTTGTTACATTGGCAGCTGAACAGGATGACAACATAAAGGACAACATCAAAAGTAGAAAACTTCATGAGTGTATAAACCCTTGAATAAAAGGTATAATTGCCAGTGAAACAAACATAAATTACATACATACAGACTTTGAGTGCAGTAGGGGTGTAGCAATTCTGAACTGAAACTAAAAACCACAATAGAGCACCAAAACAGAAAAACTGTGATGCCAGGACACAGAACCACGACCTGCCCCTCATCCCACCCTTATCCTGAACCTTTATTACATTAGTAAATTAATAAAACTCATTTTTCATTTTATAGTTAACACTATAACATATAAATCACAATTTTTTTAATTCTATTTAAAATTAGTATTCGGCGTTCTTGTCTTTAGTGTTCCAAATTGTTGCCAATTGTTTAATAAAACCCAATTAAGCCATATTATCACCATTTTAATGAAAATCTCTTACTGTACTGTGCTTGTCCAATTCTCCCTCAGCACTGCGTTATTGCTTTTAATGTCTTAAACATGAGACATGGACAGCATGTCTTACTTCTCCCTGAATATAAAAAACTCAAGCGTAGGAGGTTTCTTCAGCCAGGAGCAGAGAAGGTACATTCTGAGAGGCTTCAACACACTTAAGACACTGCATGGTGGGAGGTCTATTTTCTCTCAATCTTCGCTCTCTCCACAGGGGGCTGTAGAGTATATGTGTGACTATATGGGTGTGCAAGTGTGTGTGTGGGTTGTAGGCTGAAGACTGGGTCAGAGACAGGTGGTAGAGTCACTTCACCCTGTCAGATCCGTCCAGAAATTAGAAGACAGAACTTAAGCTTTTCTCATGAAAATGACAAAAAGTAAATGAAATGAACACCAAGTGAATTTGAACATGACTTAGTTTAATCTTACTGTATTTTATGAAGTGAATGGTTATATAAATGTACAATACCTAAATAATCCAGCAGGACAAAATGTATCTCACAGCAATACTGTAAATCATCTTTATGCTATTTAATCAATTCAATCTTTAATTAAGCATGTTAGTTCATCAAAAAACATAAAAAAATATGAATGAAAAACAGTGGGAGGGGCAGGATATAAGAGCATACAATTAACTAAATTAAATAGCTAAATATATTTTACATCATGTAAAATGATAAATAGAAATTAACTTAAAAAGCTATGGATGGTTCCCTGTGCAGCCACAGATAGAGGTACAGTAGAGATAAACATATACGGTAGTACAGATACATATGTAAGGGTTAAAAAAATAATAATGATGTTGATAAAATGCTTTTTTTTAAAACCATTGTAATATTTCAAAGGTCCCCAGCAGTCGGTCTAAAGCTAAGGCTGTCCTCACCTCCTGAAAGGAAGACACACTGGAGGAACAATACTTTCTAGTAACAGCAGTCAAATGTGAGGATACGGCATCATTACACAGCCTGAAGTGAGCGGACACGATGAACTGTGCTGTGTGTGTGCCGGTGGTGTGTGGCGGGGGGGGGCAGGACTAATATAGAAGTCCCCTGGTCTCCGAAGAGGCCATCAAGAGTCTCCTCTCTCCTTTTGCTCTGCCTTCTGAAGTTGATGAACCAGTCGTGGAGGGGGACTTTGTTCCTTCACCACCTGAAAGAAACATGGTGTGAATTTAAAATGACTTTGCTGTAAGCAAGTGTATGTTGCTGTTAGATGTGCTGATGTAAAAAGAAAACAACACAAAACATTTACTGAGGATTGTTACAGTGTAGGTGTGTGTCATGTCAGTATAATGACTAAAGTAGTTCAATGAGGTCCAGAAGTACTGTTTCAAAAGTGAGTAAAATAAGACACAGTCAGCTGCCTTTGTCAACAACACCTACTCTCAAATGCTCAGTATTGTTGATTGTCTTAGACTAGAGTGCTCTGACACAGAGGAAAGCGACTGATCTCCGCTGATCACCTACTAAATTCTGTAAATTTGAGACTGGTAATAAAAACAATGGCCATCTTCATTCACTCTCTCACTCCTGATGGCAGGAAATGAGCTCCACATTATTTGTCCACGTGGCCAAGTGAAGTAGTGTGACTGTAGACTGCAGTATCTGTTGTAACCAGTCATCTGTAGCTCACATCGTAGCTTTAGGAAACCAGGCAGGAGTGAGGAGGAATGAATGGTTTGTTTTGTGTCAGTTGTCTTTCTGATGATTAAACCTGACAAAGGTGTTGATTTCTTCTCAAATCCTACCAGCCACCATCTTGTCCTATCTTAACTAAATTATTTTAGCGTCTAAACCTAACCAAGTTACGAAGATAGAAAAACAGGCATATAAATAATTTCTGTAGCGGAAGGCACTTTCAAACCGTGTTGTGCTGCCAACACAAATGATAACAATCTTATTTGATTTCCACTTAAAATAAACCAGAAGGGTGTAGAAGTTTTACTGAACGGGTACTGATTTCACAGTAAATACTGTATATACACTTATACTGAATCTGTTGTCCTCATAGTGCTGTGTTCTGCACAAAATCCTAAATGTTGATGCACCAAAATGCTGTAACTAAAATCAAGCAGAACTGCTCAGTATTGTCAAACCCCTGCATTAAATTATAGATGACATAGGACACAATATAAAACATTCTCTGCATAACTTTGACACTCATGACCACTGAAGAAGTTTCTGTCTCAGCTCTAAATTTGTCCTGGTGAATAGCTGGCCGGACATTTCCAGCAGTGTATGAAGGCCTTTGTGAAGAGAGCCTGAGGGTAGCAGACCATGGCTCCTTTAGGGTTTGATTTATAATTGAAAGCTGTGTTTACATCTGCTCAACAGGCTCATGGCACAGAATACGGTTCAGACCCTGATGGAGGAGGACCCCAGAAACTGAACCCATTAAAATAGGAAAATTCTGAAGGAATTTAGAGCAAAGGCTCATGCACATTAATGTATACACTAGTTGGACCTGGAAAGAAGGGCAAGGAAATATTAAATCACCCTCGACAGCCGAGAAATTGAACATGTGTTGGCTCTGACACTTGCATTGTGTCAAGTTTGGAGACTAACTGTGCTGAGAAGGTGATGAAGGCTAATGAGCAGTGATTACAGCTGGTCATTTGGGCTAACATGACCATAATGCTGCAAGTGTCTCTTAAATGCTTAAGTGCAGGCAAAGCCAATGTAAATATCAGCATGGAAACAGCATGACAGGTTAAGAGAAATTTAATGTGTCCAATAAGTGAATGAAAATGTAGAAATCTCTGGGTTGGAGTTAACTTTAAATCCTGCAACCAAAACCATATTCCTACTTTTCTCCTCACTAGTGTAAATCTGATTTAGAGTACAGTAAAGAAAGTTTATTCAAATTACTTACCATGTTACCTTTCTTTATTAAACAGGAATATCAGTTTATCATTTTAAAACACTGCTCTACATATGCTCCTTCAGAAACATGCAGTACTGATATTTACAAAGAAAACAAACCCTGCTAGAAATACAATCCAGATACTTGGATCTGTGTTGTCATCGAGACACAGCTTCATTCAAACTGCAGACTATCTTCCCGCGTGCAAATCGTGATCCATGTATGGGGTTATAAAGTATTCATGGATCTCGTCAAATTCTGCCAGCTTCATTACCTGTTTTGCTCTGTGGAGACGTTCACAGTGAACAGTTAAACCAGATGGATTTCTCATCTGTTTCCATGTATTGCCTAACCTCCATGTCTAATTTATAAATGTACACCTCTTCCCCAGACACTCTCTTTCTATCTGTTCCTCTTTTACTGCATTAAGATATCTAGGTTTGTATAATTTAAATATTTATTTGTATAATTTTAGTTATTTCAACAGTCATCTCACTGTTGTGTAACAACTGTGACCTGGAGTCTCAAGCCACCCTGAGGCCCCTGGAAATATTGCATTTAATTAAACCGTGTTATTGCACAAATATTATTTATTTAAATTCTGCAGTAAATTGTCTCTAAACCATGTAATGGCTTTCCAGCTGCTTTAAAAGCCTCAGCGGTGCCATTAGAGGCAATTTTAGAAAAACTCCACCTGAGTTCTACCCAGAAGACAACACTCATTCTCCTCATTTAAGATGCTTGCTGAAAAATGAGATATTACAGCCACTTAGAGCAAATCTACTCATGTTACTATAAACAGGGTAAAAGAACTATTTGCTGACAT
>NW_018128124.1:606725-608376 GCF_001952655.1 Monopterus albus
ATGATGATTAAGTCAAATGCAAGTTGGAAGTATTTACATCACAGATTCAGAGTTTCCTGTTTGCTGATGTATTAACTGTGCTGTTATGGGGTGCAGAAAAATCATGCAGGGCTAGTCGAACCCACTTCAGTCCCCAAGTTTCTAAATAAAAAAAAATAGAGAGCGCCATCAAGTGGTTACACTTTGCACTACATATATTCATTTCTTTCTTTGTTTCCTTTGTTAGGAGGCGTGATTGTATGAGCACCTTTGTGATTTGTTTACATTATAAGCATAGGTAAATTGTATTTTATATCTCCTTTACCTGTGTGGTACTGTAATCATTGTACCCAATAGTTTAGTTTGCTGGCCACATATGAAAAGGCTGCAGAAACATAATATTTAAATATATGTAATATTATACAGAATGCCAGCAATATCATCAGACTGTATAATTACAGTACAGTCATTTGTTTTCATACCATTATGGTAATGCATATAAATTGTTTTATTACTAATAACTTCAAATCAAATTTTGTAGGAGGCAGTCATTAAAAATGTATTTCCCTAGAATCATTCAAGAAAAATAAATTTATTCAACAACAGTTTGACAACTTGTACAAAATTATTTACTCAGCACATATGTTTGCTTGTTTGTTTGTTTTTTAATCCTTTATTTATTTAACGATTTCTTAACCTTTATCTAGGTAGGTCCACTGAGAGGTCAAACATTCACACCTGCAAGCTGCCCAGTATGACCACAGTCTGACCACAGGCCACAGAGCAGCTCCACTGGGGTAGTTGGGGTTCAGGGCCTTGCTCAAGGGCACCTCAGCGGTGGTCCCTTTTTCATGCTCAAGAAATGGGTGCAGGGTTGGGATGGCTTCAGCTGAGCAAGATGTCAACACCTGGAACTGAAGAGGCTCAGAAAAGGAAAGGGGTTCACTTTGATTTTGGTTTCCTGTTTAGTGACATCAATATCTTTCTCATTTACTTCGTTAATTATTTATTTTTATTACCTTTCTTGACTGTACCTGAGAGAGTTTGAAGCCAGCCACTAATGTGAGTTCCTCTTTAGGTTCTGCTATGAGTGGGCGCAGCTCCACTGATGATCAGTCCACTATCAGGGGGCAGCAGACACAGCAGGCGGACTGAGCTGTAGTCACAGTGCATCCCCAGCTCCAGCACCTGGGAGGAATAGACGAGCCTCAGCATCTCACCCGCATTGCCAAAAACAAGCTCAGTATTAATTTCTTTTTTAGAGATTAGGGCAGAAGAGTGAAAAAGAAAAAGATGAGAAATCTCAAAATTGTTATTTAGCTTTCAGTTATTCTGATTTTGATTTAATAATTAATGTTCTTGGTTAGCTCTGTTGCCTCACAGCAAGAAGGTTCCGGGTTCGAGCCCCAGGTCATCACAAGGCCTTTCTGTGTGGATTCTGCATGTTCTCCCTGTGTGGGGTCCCTCCGGGTACCTCGGCTTCCTCCCACAGTCCAAAGACATGCAACTTAGGTTGATCAGTGTGACTCTAAATTGCCCGTAGGAGTGTGTGTGTGGTTGTTTGTCTACATGTCAGCCCTGTGATAGACTGGCGACCTGCCCAGGGTGGACCACGCCTCTCGCCCAATGTCAGCTGGAATTGGCTCCAGCCCCCCCACCCCCCGCTGCCCTA
>NW_018128124.1:608524-609969 GCF_001952655.1 Monopterus albus
CATCCAGAGCCTCCTATGAGGCTGAGATTAGCAATTTAAAAAAAGAAAATAACCAGCTGACGGCTGCTGTGAAGGACAGAGAGGCAGTTGAGGACTGAACATCTTCAGTGGCTAAATGAGAGATTTTCCCTCCTGGAAAAACTTGATATACTGTATCCCAGAACAGCAGTCACGATTTGCAACTCAAATTCAAGGAAGAAAAAGAGGCCCTTCAAGTTGTGGAAAAAGAGCACCGCCGCTTGTTGCAGGAAAAACATCAGGAGTGGGAGACAACAGAGTGCTGCATGAAGGCTCGCCTGGAAGAGATCAAGAGCCAGCTTTCTCAAAAGAAAAAGAAGAAGAAGTGGTACAGAAGAGTCATGTAATCTAACCCCTAAACTGGCTCCAGAATTCCATGATCAGCAAGATAAAATGAAAACAAAAAAAATTGTACTTGTAGACTGGAAGTAAATCTCAGCATTAATGTTTGAGGGGGCACAAACCACAGTTTGCAATTCAGCATTTGAGACACTGCAGACACAGATTTAGGCAATTTGTGCCAATTCTGTGTGCTCTTAAATGATGATTAGCATTCAAAATGTGGTTCGTGCACCCTCAAATGTTATAACAGAGATTAACTTCCATAACACCCAGCCATCCATGGAGAGGGGCTCGCTCTTTGAATTGCCTTTCGAGGTTTCTTCTCATGTCCTTTAATATTTCCATAACACTCCAGAACTGCAATTCCAACAAATATGCAAATGGTTGTAAAGTATCATCTAATTTAATGAAAAAACAGGAATAATATAAACCTTTTTCAAAAATGAGAGGAACATAAAATGGATTTTCAAAAGTATTGCAAGTAAAGTACAATTATTTTAATTAACAAAAACTACATTCAAACTATTATAACTAGATGGAGAAAGGCTGAGGTAGGTAGCCCGAGAGGAGGTTTGCATTGAAGGCCTTTTGGAAAAGGGTGAGCAGTGTGATGAAAACATACTGAGAAAGCAGAAAAATTACCAGTCAACTGTTTGGACACACTTTGCCACTGAATTCAATTGTAAAGTGTGTCCAAACAGTTAAATGGCAGCGTACACAGCATAAAAAAGCGATCCTTCCAAAAAGAAGTATGTTCTAAGCTGGACTTAAACATCCTGTTGACTCTGCACCTTGATCTCAGCTCCCCTTACTCCTTAGTTTGGGAGCTAACAGCTGTCAGCAGATGATATAAACACCGCAGATGACTCAAATTCCATCCTATCTGTGCTGACACTGAACACTAAAGTAGACGTTTTGATGTAGCTGTATAGGACAGTTTTTTTTGTTTGTTTGTTTTAAATTGACAGATGTATGTAGCGTATACACTACATAGACAATACATACAAAAAAAAGCTTTTCTGAGCTTTGGTAATGTTTTACAAAAATTAAAACTCCATGGCTTAATAATACACAATGGAAAGAGT
>NW_018128124.1:609979-611626 GCF_001952655.1 Monopterus albus
AAAGAGTGCTAACTAACTTTGTTTGCAGTTTGAGATGTGCTGTTAATGGTTTTACAGACATCTCTCTTATGGTCTTAACAATACCATCTACCTATGAAACTGCTAAATGTATCCGCACATCAGCAATAATACATTACAGGGGCGGGATAAAGTCCCCTGCTGGGAGGCCTCCCATGGAAAATCTAGTAAACACACGAAACGCAAAGCTTTCCTTCCCCAGGCCTGCCTGAAGTGCGAGTTTCCCCCATGAAACTTGGCAGAGCGAGACAACTCAGAAATGTAACCCTAAAGTAAAATAGTTATTAAAATCTGATGATTTTGAAACACCACAACTACACTTCAAGACACGCTTACTAAATAAAGCACAACTTAATGGAGAATCGCTCATTAATCTAACCACTAAGCCTGCCCTGGTACTTCCACCGTTTAATGATGGAAAAATGACCTAGCCCATATGCAACTCTGTTAAAGTTCAAGAAACACTTTAACTTAAAAAAAAAATTCCAAAGGAAAGGTTACAGTTCAGTAGCTGCAGTCATCTCATCCAAGGTGGTGGTGAACTCAGGTAAAGCTGACTGAGCTTCCCTCCAATGATAAAGTTCCTTAAGATGTCATCAAGTCAGTCTCAACTCTCAGGACCAAACAGGCAGATGTTCATAGCAGCCTCCTTGTCATTCGATGGATCAGTTATGGTCCGGTTTGCGTCACCAGGTTGTTTTCTCCAGCTTCAAAAAAAGTCACTCAATCATATGTACAAAGAAAATAAAGATTTAATGGATTTGAATATCCTGAACAGATCAACAACACATGGTGCAGAGACATCATTGTCAATAAGGGTCTGGTACAGCATTGTCTTCATCTTCTTCACAGCTGAACACGACAAACTCTGGGTCCTAGCGTCCCACCTCAACTTCTCTGTCGGGATACTCTGCATATTGTTTACACAGGAGTCAATGCAGCTGTTGGTTGGTATTCGTGTCAGTCTGCAGGTCACTGTGCATCTACTGTGAATCCTTCCGTTTCCAGAATCCCTTTCAGGGAAAACTATCAAACAAAATTTTGCAAAAGAGTGCCACTTTGTGACAGTTTATAATTTCCAACTATAAGTTTCTAAAGCAAGCGCAAAACATTTAATATAATTATAGTGCAACTTAAAATTCTGATCAATAACAGACCAAATAATAAACTTTTTAAAATGATTTCATTCTTTTTATTGCACAAATGAAGAGAAGTTGATGAACAAAATGCAATGAAATGACGGGGTTACAGTCTGTGTGGATGAAGTAGGCCTCGCAGATTCAGATCAGCAACAGATGCCCAGCCCAAGCTTTCCAAAAAGACGAGGAAAAACTCCTCATGAACCTCAGAACTGCTTAAAAATGCTAAACGCTTCTATAAAAATGAGTCACCACACAGCCTTAAAGAATTAGTGCATATTCAGATGAGCAATATGAGAGCTGAGAAACTAGAAACACATCCACTAAGACAAATTTTTCATTTGAAAAACTATCATTTATCTTCAGCATTTTAACTTGTTCAATTAATTGTTAGATTATGGTCAAATGTTCCCTGGTGTACTCACATTTCCTGCAGTATATTTCACTCAATACATTCACTTTACCATAACAGATTATGGTATGTGATTTA
>NW_018128125.1:0-9319 GCF_001952655.1 Monopterus albus
GGTAGGAGCTAGGAGACACACTAAGGATTGGGAGGTAAAAATGGCAGAACACAACAACGACATAAGGGGCCTGAGATTGAGATTGAACTGCCAGGGGAGTGAAAGGAGAGCGAGGTATAAGTAGGGTAAAAGCTAATAAGGAGCAGCTGGTGACAATCAGGGGATGTGAAGCAGGTATGGCAGATAGTGTAATCAGGGCCAAGGGAGCGAAACAGAGTGAGTGAAGTGAGAGAGGCAGGTGAAGCCGCACAAACCTGACACTTGCGGTCCATAGCAGTAGTGCTGCAATACCAGACAGTGATGCAGCTGGTCAGGATGCTCTCAATGATGTAGCTGTAGAAGTTGCAAAGGATCGTAGGCGACATGCCAAACCTCCTCAGCCTCCTCTGGAAGTACAGCCGCTGTTGGGCCTTCTTGACCAGCTGTGTGGTGTTAAGTGTCCAAGTGAGGTCCTCACGCCCAGGTACTTGAAGCTGCTCACCCTCTCCACTTTGAGCCCCCTGGATGAACAGTGGCTTATGAGATCACCTCTCCTTCCTCATATCCACTATCATTTCCTTTGCCTTGTCTGTGTTGAGGGTGAGATTATTGTCCTTGCACTATGACACCAGACCGGCCACCTCCCTCCTATAGGCTGGCTCCGTCCCCCTTCCACAGTTCTACTGTGAGGAAGAGCACAGATGTGTCTACAATTCAGTGAAAAACCTATGTAAAAGGAGTGAAAACTGTGGTCGTGAGGACGAGTTAGAGAAATTTTTTTTTTAGACAAATCCAACAGCCTCACCGCTCTAGGTGTGATATCACCACTACAGCCCCTGACTCTCTCTTCATAGAGACCAATGTACATTATTTCTCATTTTCAACCATTTTAACAAAGATTCAAACAAATTTTAATCTTTTGAAAAGTACAAATGAAAGTTAAAAGTTTAATCTACAGTAGATCAACCTCATCATCTGTGAGCCATGGGCATCCATGACCCTGTCTTCAGTTCACCATTTGTCCTTCCTTAGACACTGTTGGTAGGTACTAACCACTGCAGACCAAGAACACCCACCAAGACCTGCAGTGTGGGAGATGCTCTGACCCAGTCATCTCACCATCACAGTTTGGCCCTTGTCAAAGTCACTCAGATCCCTACACTTGCCCATTTTTCCTGCTTCCAACACATCAACTTTGAGGACTGAATGTTCACTTGCTGCCTAATATACCTCACACACTGACAGGTGCCACTGTAACAGACAGTCAGTGTTATTCACTTCACCTGCCATTGGTCATAATGTTATGGCTAATATCTCTGTCCAGTGTTCTCCAACATTCACACTTAAACTGTGGGTCCTGGTCGTGTTTTACAGGACTGTGCTGAGGAGCTCAAGGATGTCCTCACGGACATCTTTAACATCTCTCTGAGCCAAGTGGTTGTTCCTATATGTTTCAAGGCTGCCACAATAATTCCAATTCCAAAGAAGCCCCACCCAACCATTTACAATGACTATCGGCCTGTAGCACTGACTTCAATTATTATGAAGTGCTTCGAGCAGCTGGTCATGCAGAACATCAAGTCAGTTCTTCCTCCATCTCATGACCCATTTCAGTTTGCATACAGGTCAAACAGGTCTACAGAGGATGCCATTACTGCTGTTCTCCATCCAGCCCTCACCCACCTAGAATCAAAGAACTCTTACATGTGAATGCTGTTCCTAGACTTCAGTTCAGCATTCAACACAATCATTCCCCAGCAGCTTACACAAAAACATGGACACTTGAGACTCAAAACCTCTCTCTGCAACTGGGTGCTGGACTTTCTAACAGGGAGGCCATAAAATGTGTGGGTTGGCAGCAACATCTCCAAGACCATCACGCTGAGCACAGGGGTTCCACAGGGGTGTGTGCTCAGCCCATTGCTCCTCACACTGCTGCCCATTGCTCCTCACACTGCTGACCCACAACTGTGTGCCAACCTACAGCACCAACCACATCAAGTTTGTGGATGACACAACTGTAGTTGGCCTCATTACCAACAATGATGAGGCCAACTACAGGAGTGAGGTGTGCCAACTGGTACAGTGGTGTAAGGACAACAACCTCTTCATCAATGTGGGAAAGACTAAAGAGATCATTGTGGACTTCAGGAGAAAACCTCTAAAGCATCCACCACTGACCATCGACAGTACTGTAGTGTAGAGAGTGAGCAGTACCAAGTTCCTGGGGGTGCACATCTCTGAGAACCTCTCCTGGACCAACAACACCACATCACTGACCAAGAAAGCTCAAACATGCCTCTACTTCCTCCGCAAACTGAGGAGAGCCAGTGTCCCACCCCATATGCTACCGGGGCACCATTGAGAGCATCATCACTGGCTGCATCACTGTGTGGTACAGAGCCCATACTGCCTCCTGCAGAAGGACCCTGCAATGCATAGTGAAAACAGCCAGCAAGATCATTGGCGCCCCTCTGCCTTCCCTCACAGACATCTTTAACACCCGCAGAACCATTAGCATTGCTGATGACACCTCCCACCCCGCACACTCCCACTTCAGACTCCTGACTTCAGGGAGAAGGTATCAGAGTCTTCAGGCCCACTCCACCAGACCTACGAACAGCTTCATCCACATAACATAAAATTGCAGGGGTTAAGACAGTGCTAACAGATAAGCAAACTAATACAGGAAGCACACAACATACCAAAAGGTTGGTTAACTAGGAGTCCATGCAAAAAGACAAGGCATAAGTGGCAGAGTCTAGTGAAGAAACAGGAGATGGTGAAACGGAAGAAATGGAAAGTCTGTGATGGAAAAACACAGGCAAGGTAAAATTGGTTAAGGAGGTAAAGGAGCAAGCTGTGGGTGGAGATGGCTAGTCTTTTAAACTAACTAGTGATAATACTGATGGAAAACTGGTGTGTAAAGGAAAACAGGTGTGAATAATTGGAACAGAATGGGGCAAATAAAGTGAAAAACAAAAACCAAGATAGGGGCAAAAGTATATAAAAGTAAAAGCTGAAAACAAGTAGTTAGGGATCATGACAATTAGTGCTTTAGTGGACCCTTCACTTGTGTTGAGCTAATAAGTTTGTGAAAGGAACACGCCTTATTATGAAAGCACAGTAATAAAAATTAATCTGCCACACTTTAAGTTAAATTCATTATTGGCCAAATAATGGAGGAAACATAATGGTAATTTGAATGCAGTTTTTATCAATCTATTTATAATTGCTTTTTAATTGAGTTTATTACTCAAATGTAATTTAATATTGTAAACATCTATAAATACTCCATCAGAAGATTCCAGGCTCCACAGTATGTCATTTACAAAACTATGTAATTATTTCAAAGCACAATAAAAGCAGACCATTAAATGTTGCCTATGGATATGGCTTGAAAAAGAGTGCCCTATGATCTAAAATCTAAAATTCAAAGCTGTGGAAAAGTAGGTTAGTAATTTATGAGATATGGTATAGACAGGGCTTGGTCTTTCCACAGAACACAAATTATTGTTAGGCTAAAGGAGGTGTAGAGTTAAACATTCACTTGGGTTATCTTCCACGGCCTGCCTACTTTACGGCTGACTGATAGTAGCTTCCCTCTCACAATGTGGTTTGGATTAGCAAATAGGAATAATTCCACAGACATAAATACACAATATGATGACTGTGACATACTCTCCACATCCAAGCTAAATAGCCTACCCTATGTCTCTACTACTATAAGCTCCTTGCAATAAATACTTAAAATCAAAGAAAATTTTACATCTTTCCATTTTAACTACTGGACCTACAATTGTTTTATCATTCACCAGCTATATAGCCTTTGAAGCTCTGACAGCGGTCTTAAACCAAAGTCTCATGGGGGTGTAGTCATGTAATAATTAAAAATGATCCCTCCTCCTGAGTGTGACTTTAGAACAATCACAGTGAACTTTTACAATGCAGCCTCCTACACACCGTGCAGGGTGCATATGATTCGTTATTGTTCTTCTGAGGTTTGGCTGCTCAACACAGTCATGGAAAAAGGTGCAAGACCCAACTGGGACAACCCCATGCAATTTTTGCTGGCATGTATATCATATGCAGTTGGACTTGGAAACGTGTGGAGGTTTCCATACCTCTGTCAAATGCACGGTGGAGGTAAGTCATACACCAAAACAAACAAACAAGAGCACTCAGAGAGCACATAAAATGGTGCAACATTCGCTCACACAAATGGGTCCTTTGTGAAAAATTAGATCCAGAACAACACAAAATGTGTCCTAGAATCCTTGATCCAGATTGGCTCCGGATAATCTCTTAGGATATTATAGGCAGTTATACTGTGCATCTTACCTGAACATTTCAGGGTTCTATCTTCATTACATTCAGTTATGGCAGAAAATATGCATTAAATGAGTTGTTTAATGGTAAATTTATATGGCTGTCAGATCTGGAATCTGGATCAGATCCAGATGAAAATTGGTCTGGTGATAGACATTACCACCCTACATATGGGTGTTCAATTTCAAACAAAAAATGATTTTGATAACTTTTGACAGATATAATTTTTTAAAATGTTGCCCCTTGTTAAAGATGGGATTTTTTCTGACCTTGACCTTTTTTCAGCCAATGTATATAAGCACTTCTAGAGTTGTCTGTACCAAGTATGTCCATAATCCTGCTAACCAACACACACAGACACTGAACCAAAAACACAACCTCCTTGGTGGAGGTAAATATTGTTTTTATGAAGAAAAAAAAATCAAACAAACAAACTGGGAGCTGTGGCTGTGGTGAACCCAATTAAAGAGCCAGTAGGCAGAGGCAAGGTGGACAGAGTTTATTACTTTCTCCAGGAAACTCAGGCGAGGGACAGGCAGCATCAGAATAGAACAGTTCACAGTCTCGGAGGATCAGGCAAAGAGCAAGTCACTTGGTCCAGTCCACGGTCAAGGTACATAGCAGTCCAAACAGGTTAGGGCAGGGTCTTGATCTCAGAGTAGTAGGCCTTAGCAGATAAATGGCTGGAGAATCTAGACAAGGCATAGAACAATCTGGCAGCTTCCCACTAGGTGGGAAGCTGCTATATGCTGTCATAAACAGGTGTGAATAATCAGGGAGCAGGTGAAACCAATGTGAGTGATGACGTAAAGCTCCTGAAAGCCAGGGTGAGCTGGGGACAGGAAGTGGTGTTAAAGTAGAAGTGGAATACCAGAAACCAAGGACCAGGGATCATGACAGTTTTGGCATAAAGTCTTCATCAGGGTCTGTCAAGGCTTCATGCTCAAACATGTTGGTCTTCTCAATAACGTTGCCTAAAACACTGCAAGTGTTGCTAGACTTTTTTTTTCCAGTTTGTTTGTTTTTTTGTTGTCTGTGCACCATGACAGTGGGTGAAGTTGTGCCAACACTTTCTGTTGTATCTGAATTAGCATGAACATGCTGCTATTAAATAAGTTTTTTTCAGTAAGATTTAAATCTGTGTATTGTTTATTTTTTTGCAAAAACCACAAAGCAAAAATAGAAAATCTTTTTTGTTTGTGTGACATTATGGTAAATCCAAGGAATGCAGGGAAATAAGGATGCACCAGTGCATAATTTCATCATACTGCATTTTTGCTATGGCCTGTCTTACATTTCCAGCCACAGGATGACTACTCATAGGTTATTATTCTTTGATAGGTTATATGAGTTAAAATTATACCATTTTAAAACACATAAGCTACTCTGTTGATTGAAGAAATCACTGCCATTTCTAATTCAGTGTCAGAAATCCTTCTACTAAGGTTGTGCTTCAGTAAAACATGGCGCCCATTGAGGCCGACGTGTTTGCTTGTTCCACTGTTGAATGCCGGCTTTTTTTCATTTTTGTGTGTTTTTCGCTTTTTGTGCAGTGCACAATTGTCATGCACTGCTAACATACAACAGACAGGCATTGCTGGACATCACTAATCACAGCCCTCTGGAATTCAGTGGTTTTATTCCACCGGAGCTACGACTAATTGTCCACTTTTGTGGAAACCACCATCACCCCCAGGAAGGCCCCAAAGTACCGAACTCAAGTGAGCAGTTGAGTCCTGACACCAGGACAGCGACCCGGAGACGGAGACAAAAGTGCGGCAAGAGGAGAGGGCTTCGTGCTAGGCTAAAAGCTCATGCTAGCTGACTACCATTATTCAGCCTCTTGCTAGCTAACGTGTGGTCTCTAGAAAACAAACTGGACAAGCTAAGAGCCAGGATTACAACACAGCAGGAAATAAGAGAGTGCTGCGCTCTCGTTTTCACTGAGACCTGGCTGTCAGACAGTGTCCCAGAATCCGCCATTGAGCTACAGACACCCTGTACACCAAGGAGACCAGAAGGCCAAAGGTGGAGATATGTGTGTGCTTATCAACAACTCATGGTGTGGAGATGTACAGACTGTCTATAAGCAGTGTTTGCCAGATATGGAGTTTTTATTGCTGAAATGCCGTCCCTATTATGTATCAAGAGAATTTAGCTGTGTGTTTGTGGCTGAAATATGCATAGCTCCAACAGCTAATTCCATGGCGGCTCTTGGCAAACTCCATGATGTCATCAATGTGCTAGAGACAGTTCACCCCAATGCTGTATTTATCGCCGCAGGCAACTTTAACCAGTGCAATCTATGGACTGTATTCCCCAAATATTACCAACGTGTGGACATTCCGACCTGGGACAAGAACACACTGGATCATGTTTACAGTAACATATGTGGTGCATACAGGGCTGCGCCCCGCCCCCACTTTTGATGCTCGGACCACATTTTTTTATTTCTGTATCCAACTTACAGACAAAGACTGAAACAAACAAACCCTGTCACCAAACAAATTAAACACCCCAGAGACTGAAGGCACCCTGCAGGACTTTTACTCGGACAGACTGGGATGTGTTTAAAGCTGCTTGGAGGAATTTCTGTTGGCATACAGGACTATGCTGAGTATGTGACTGGGTACATCGGCACTTGTGTTGACAACATCGTGCCCACTGTACAAGTCAGGAGGCTCCCCAACCAGAAGCCCTGGATAAATAGTCAGGTACGCCATATGCTGGGTGCTCGCTCTCTTGCATTCAGTTCAGGCAATGAGATGGAGTACAAAGCTGCAAAGTACAAACTGAGTAAAGCCATCACAGCAGCCAAGAGGCAGTACAGAGAGAAGTTGAATGGCTTCTATTCTACTGCTGACTCTGAACGAATGTGGCAAGGCCTGCAGCACATCACAGACTACAGGACCACCACAAGCAATCATCAGCTCCACAGACAGCCTGCCAGATGACCTCAACACCTTCTACACCCGCTTTGAGACCTCCAACCACAGCACAGAGAGGAGGCACGCACACACCGAGACCACCCAACCCCCCTCCCCTCCATTAATTGTCTCATCAGGCCAGGTACGCACAGTCCTGAGGAAGATCTACCCTCGCAAGGCAGCAGGATCAGACAACATCCCTGGGTGGACTCTAAGAGCATGTGCCAATGAACTGGCTGATGTTTTCACCTCCATCTTCAACCTCTCCCTCAGCCAGAGCATCATTCTCTCCTGCCTTAAGACCACAACCATCGTCCCCCTTCCCAAAAAGAGCCTGGTCACCTGCCTGAACGACTACAGGCCAGTGGCACTCACCCCAATCATTATAAAATGTTTTGAGAGAGTGGTGCTGGCCCACATTCAGAGCAGTATATACCAGACACCCTGGATCCCCTGCAGTATGCCTACCGGCCCAACAGGGCCACCTCAGATGCTATCGTGGCTGCCCTTCATTATTCCCTTTCTCACCTGGAAAATAGAGACTCCTACATCAGGATACTCTTCATTGACTACAGCTCCACCTTCAACACAGTTCAAGACTGGCAATAGGACCTCAGCCACGAACACCGGCACCCCACAGGGATGTATCCTCAGTCCTATCCTCTACCCCCTGTTCATGCATGACTGTGTCACCTCCCACAAGGACAACATTGTCCTTTAGTTTGCAGACAACGAAACAAACAAACAACCCCCCCCCAAAAAAAAATCCTAGATTCTCTGTTTTCCTGTTTTGGTTTTAAAAGACAAAAAAACCCACACTTCTTTACAATCCTGTTTTGAGATGGAAAAATAAAAAAATGAATAATACATGTACAGATTACACAGCTTTTGCCACAAACTCAACTGTATGATTTCATGAGTCTCTTCAGACCTTATAGCTATGATTAAACTATTTGTGAGCTTATAACTTGTAACTGAAGCTGTATGTGAACACATATACTATTTTCACCCTCAATGCCCCATACCAGATGGTGACATCATCTGGCAAGGGCATTGCATTGACCAATCATGTATGGGGATGACTGGGGGGATTGTTTACCTTGGCCGTATCATAACCCTAGCAGACCGCCGTCACCGGCCGGCACCCCTCCTACAGCCTAAGCCAGGTGTGGTTGTCATCAGAGCACATCCCATTGAAGGTGGACTCATGGAAGCTGGCCCCTTGCTTCCTGGGTCCCTTCAAGATTGAAAGGGTCCTACATCCCATGGTGGTGTGCCTGCGGCTGCCCAGCTCTCTCTGGATCCACCTGACATTCCATGTCTCCCAGCTGAAATCAGTCTCCACCAGCCTGCTGAGAACTTTAAGTCTAAAGAGTCTTTTGTCCATCCGTTGTGCCATTGACTTGTCTATCTCTGTCTATCTTGTGTTTTCTATTCTTTTGCATGCATTCCATATTTTCCTCTTTGTTAATGCTTTTGTCATATTTTCTTTTATATATTAAAAAAATTCCCCACTCGCCCCCACTTTGGGGCGGTCTTGTATGCCTTCCTTCAAACTCTGGTCCTCTACCAAAGGCCTGGGAGCTTGAGGGTCCTGTGCTAGCTGTTCCTAGCACTGCAATCTTCTACACAGAGACCTCAGATGTTGTTCCTGCGATCTGTTGGATCTCTCCCAGTTTGGGGGTCACAGCCCCCAATGTTCCTATTACCACAAGGGCCACTTGTGTCTTCACCTTCCACATTTTTTCTAGCTCTTCTTTCAGCCCTTGGTATTTCTCGAGCTTCTCGTGTCCCTTCTTCCTGATGTTGCTATCGCTTGGGATTGCTAAATCTATCACTACGGCCTTCTTCTTATGTTTGTCTGCCACTACTATGTCCGGTTGGTTGGCCATTACCAGTTTGTCAGTCTGTATCTGAAAGTCCCACAGGATCTTAGCTTGGTCATTCTCAACCACTTTTGGAGGTGTATCCCATTTTGACTTTGGGACTTCCAGCCTGTACTCAGCACAGATGTTTCTGTACACTATGCCAGCCACTTGGTTATGGCGTTCCATGTATGCCCTGCCTGCTAGCATCTTGCACCC
>NW_018128125.1:10193-10445 GCF_001952655.1 Monopterus albus
GTGCCATCCGTTAGTAACTGGTTCATTTGTTCCGCCAGGCGCTCATGGAGTGAAGTTAGCTTTTTTAAGCAATAGGCGTAGATCCTGTCAGGGCCTGGTGCTGTCCAGCTCTTCATACTTGAGAACCTCTCTTGAATGTCTGCCATTGTGATGATTATTGGGACTTGTTCAGGGAGGTTGCTGTGATCTGCTCTCAGGTCCCCCAGCCATTGGGCATTGTTGTTATGTGATGCCTCCTTCTCCCATATGCTC
>NW_018128125.1:10689-11438 GCF_001952655.1 Monopterus albus
ACAGGGTTGCCAGGGCTGTGAGCCTTTGCTTGGCAGTCTCTAAGGCCTCAGGTATGGACAGTGAGTTGTACTTCTTAGGTACCCCTTTCTTCATCACACCTTTCTGCAATTCCAATAGCTGGCTAACTTCTCTCCTTGCTACCTTGATCTTGGTCTCTAACCTCCTTCTCCATGGATGATACTGCACTTGATGGTCTTTGTTGAACTTATAGCCAAGCATCTTGTGGTGGTTAGCAACAAACCTATTCCAGAGGTAATATGTAATAGAACAGTATGTAGTCCATATTTAGATCATACTTGTGTTAGTTGTGTAAGGATGTAAGGCTGAGCTCAGTGTGTACGGAAGCTTGATCTGTTCCTGGCACAGGCAAGAATATCTTGGGCTGTGTCCCCCTTGATTAACTTATGGGTCAACATCCTGAGTGACTTCCTCCTCTGATAGGGAATGGATATACAGATACTGCAGCTGCAGCTTATGTGAACTGTACGAGTGCTCTGTTCAGGTTTAGAAAAAGGAAATGTGTGCTAGGTCAATGTGACCTAGAAGTTCATGTACTGGACGGCTTAAACAATGCTTGGAAGAAGGTGTGTGAGGGTAGCTGGCATGGGACCGCGTCTTCATGGCTCCGGCCGTGCAGAGCTGTGTGAGTATGAGCAGATAAAGGCTGGGTTAGACCAGCAGAAGGGAGAGAGAGAGGATGACCATGCTACCGTGAACAGTGTACCACAAGCCCGGCCTCGGAGGGCCG
>NW_018128125.1:12426-14345 GCF_001952655.1 Monopterus albus
GCGGCGGGCAGGCAGGCATTGGTGTGAGTTGGTGCCGCAGATGGCTGCCTCAGTGTGTGACACACTTGGACAAGTAAAGGTGATTATCCTGATTATTATATATATATAAAATATTTTTTGGGCAACAAACTAAGCCTATGTTATTGAAAATGAGCAATAAGCCAACTGTGTAGAGCAATCATCATCTTAGTCTTGAGTTTAATCAGATTTTTATCTGCAAGCTATGTTTGAAGGAAGCTAACTCCAATTTATGAATGCAGACTGCTGAGTCCAAATTACTATAGCTGTGTCCACCAAACTGTCCCGCTTGATCTAGTAAATGTGTGGCAGTCTAGATCCACACGGCCTATCTGGCATCAAGCCAGACCAAGAAGACCAACCAGAGCCAACACAAATTTAGAGCTGCATGCCAACAGACAGCCATCTTCCAGCAGCTACTCAGACTGTTGCTAAGTGATGAACAGTGCTTCTGGAGCCTGCAGCTTCTGGAATTCTGTGGAATGCACACTGAGACCTTGGCCCTGGACACAAGCCAAATCACAGTATAGGCTTAGCTGTCTGTTCTATGTGGCTTTATGGTTAAAGGCTGATGTGTCTAAGATAAATCTTAATTTATTCAATTTTGGCAAATCCACTCATGACAGACAATAAAATTTTACTGATTTCTACCATCATCATTCCCATATCCCACAGTTAGACTTACCTCACTAAGACTTATGTCTTGTTTCTATCACTTATGTTCTTGTCACTCAGTCAGTTATTTATTAAAGTAGTTTAGTAATGTACTACTGTAGTTGCAGATTAAATTTACAAAGCCCAAGATCATGTGGTTTGTCTCTTTTGTTGAGAAAGCAGAGGTCAGTGTTCTAGAGAAATAATTCCTTCAGTGATTTAGAGATTGATTTCTTAAACTGATATGTTAATTTGTTGTAATTATTCCATCCACTCTAAAGACCGGTACTTCAATTGATATTTATTGGTAATTTATCACTCATAATAATGACCCTAAATTTCTGGCTAGTTTGCCGTAAATGAACTTGGTGCCCTTTCTTGAGGAAAGATATGAAGTTCATATTCAAAAATTCTACACAATACATTCATCCTCATAATTATTTTGCATCTTCAATATATTTCAAATACAGTGCCTGCTAGCAGGAGCAACAGTCTAGCAGACTGTGAGAATAGGTCTTAGTCATTCTACACTGATTAGAGTTGGGTGTCATTTGAATTTTATCAATGCCCATTCTAATTCAGATTCTGCTTATTGATTCCCATATTTTTTGAAGTGGAAAGAAAAAATCAACAACAAATATTTCAGGACAAAGGTTTAGCCTTCAATTATTCTTGGCCCATTAAGGCTATAATCAGTAACTTGTCAAATGAGATGTAAAGGTTACTGCTTCCCTTCATTTATAAAAATTTATATTACTCTTCCTTATAAGGAATGATCATCAAAAACAGTTATAAACCATCATCCAAATAGGCTGCATTGCAGTCTTCATATCCCTGGAGCACCTTGTCCATAAAACTCTGGAAAGTTGTTGTCGCACCCTGCAGTCCAAATGGTATCACATTTAACTGGTGTCGTGTATAGAATTACAGTGGGTACGGAAAGTATTCAGACCCCCTTAAATTTTTCACTCTTTGTTATATTGCAGCCATATGCTAAAATCATTTAAGTTCATTTTTTTCCTCATTAATGTACACACAGCACCCCATATTGACAGAAAAACACAGAATTTTTGACATTTTTGCAGATTTATTAAAAAAGAAAAACTGAAATATCACATGGTCATAAGTATTCAGACCCTTTGCTCAGTATTTAGTAGAAGCACCCTTTTGAGCTAATACAGCCATGAGTCTTTTTGGGAATGATGCAACAAGTTCACACCTGCATTTGGGGATCCTCTGCCATTCCT
>NW_018128125.1:23942-32306 GCF_001952655.1 Monopterus albus
GATTCTGGTCTGAAATTTGATCGCCAAATTAATGCGGTTGTGAAATCTAGTTTTTTCCACCTTAGGCAGATAGTGAAGGTAAAGCCTTTTCTTGCACGCCAGCATTTTGAAACAGTAATCCATGCATTTATTACATCACGTTTGGATTACTGTAACGTACTGTATGTTGAAGTCAGCCAGTCGTCACTTACTCGTCTCCAATTGGTTCAGAATGCAGCTGCCCGTCTTTTGGTTGGAGTGTGTAAAAGGGAGCATATAACCCCTATTTTGGCATCCCTTCACTTGCTCCCGGTGTCCTTTAGGATTCATTTTAAGATTCTTTTATTTGTTTTTAAGTCTTTAAATGGTCTTGCACCACTGTACCTTGTTGAGCTTTTATTTCCTTACAGTCCCTCTCGGTGCCTCAGATCAGCTGACCAGCTCCTGCTGGGGGTACCAAGGGCTAGGCATAAACTTAGAGGGGACAGAGCGTTTTCCGTCTGGCTCCTAAACTATGGAATGCGCTGCCTCTTTACATTAGGCAGGCCCCCTCGTTTGCCATTTTTAAAACTTACTTGAAGACCCATTTGTATGCCTTGGCGTTTGATATGGCATGAGACTCTGTTTGGGCTGAGTTTTGGTTTTGGATAGTATTTTGTTATTTTGCTATCTTGGTTCATTTATTTTATTTTATTGTTGTTTAATTCTTATTAATGTAGTTGTTCACATGTTTATATGTTTTAAATTGAATCTTATGTTAAGCACTTTGTTTGGCTTTGGCTGTGTTGAAGTGCTCTATAAATAAAGTTGAGTTGAGTTGGGGCTGGAGCCAATCCCAGCTGACATTGGGCGAGAGGCGGTGTCCACCCTGCACAGGTCTCCAGTCTATCACAGGGCTGACATGTAGACAGACAACCACACACCCACACTATGGGCAATTTAGAGTTGCAAGACAACCTTAACCACACGTTTTTGAGCTGTGGGAGGAAGCCAGAGTACCAGCTGGTTGTTTGATTGGTGCAATATCTGCATGGGCAAGCACTAAAACACTCTCATAATATATCAGTCTGTACATTACTAGGTCTGTTAAATTTCACCTGAATCCATTCAGAACTTTTCTGGTTTTGACCATCACATTCCCATTTGTACAACACTTATACCTGTCACTATATCATGTCTTTACATTTTGTCTCCATCACTTATATTCTCACAATTCACTCAGTTATTAGTTTAGTGATGCAGTCATGTAGTTGTAAGTTACAGTATTGTTCAAAATAATAGCAGTACAATGTGACTAACCAGAATAATCCAGGTTTTTAGTATATTTTTTATTGCTACATGGCAAACAAGTTACCAGTAGGTGCAGTAGATTCTCAGAAAGCAAACAAGACCCAGCATTCATGATATGCACGCTCTTAAGGCTGTGCAATTGGGCAATTAGTTGAAAGGGGTGTGTTTAAAAAAATAGCAGTGTGGCATTCAATCAGTGAGGTCATCAATTTTGTGAAATAACAGGTGTGAATTAGGTGGCCCCTATTTAAGGATGAAGCCAGCACTTGTTGAACATGCATTTGAAAGCCTGAGGAAAATGGGTCGTTCAAGACATTGTTCAGAAGAACAGCGTACTTTGATTAAAAAGTTGATTGGAGAGGGGAAAACCTATAAAGAGGTGCAAAAAATTATAGGCTGTTCAGCTAAAATGATCTCCAATGCCTTAAAATGGAGAGCAAAACCAGAGAGACGTGGAAGAAAACGGAAGACAACCATCAAAATGGATCGAAGAATAACCAGAATGGCAAAGGCCCAGCCAATGATCAGCTCCAGGATGATCAAAGACAGTCTGGAGTTACCTGTAAGTACTGTGACAGTTAGAAGCCGTCTGTGTGAAGCTAATCTATTTTCAAGAATCCCCCGCAAAGTCCCTCTGTTAAAAAAATGGCACGTGCAGAAGAGGTTACAATTTGCCAAAGAACACATCAACTGGCCTAAAGAGAAATGGAGGAACATTTTGTGGACTGATGAGAGTAAAATTGTTCTTTTTGGGTCCAAGGGCCACATGGGTCATGTTGTGAAAGTGTTGTGGTCAGATGAGACCAAAATCGAGCTCTTTGGCATCAACTCAACTCGCCGTGTTTGGAGGAGGAGGAATGCTGCCTGTGACTCCAAAATCACCGTACCTACCGTCAAATATGGAGGTGGAAACATTATGCTTTGGGGGTGTTTTTCTGCCAAGGGGACAGGACAATTGCACCGCATCAAAGGGAGGATGGATGGGGCCATGTACCGTCAAATCTTGGGTGAGCACCTCCTTCCCTCAGTCAGGGCATTGATTTTCCATCAAGTTTTTATTGAGCAAGGTTTAGATTGTACAAGCATGAAGCATAAAGAAATCTTTTCTTGCTCTATTTTCAATTCTACAAGTAACAAAAATAAAACAATAGAACTTCGTGAAGCAAAACATATCCATCCCCCCCCACGCCCCCAGTTGCCACATACAAGTCTGATTAGTTAACTGTAGATGTAAGAAAATTGGAAAGAGGCATCCAGATTTTATTGGAAAAGGGAAGTCTGTCTGAGAGAGTGTACCTCATTCTTTCAAGGCAAAGTGTATTTGTAAGATTACTAAGCCACAACTTTAAAGGTGTGTCTTTTTTCTTCCAGTACATAAGAAGTAACTTTTTCGCAATGATAATACAATAAGAGAGGAAGCACTGCTGCGGTCTGGTCAAAGATACAGCAACTTCAGACATTCCTAGAATGATCAGCAAAGGTTCAAGTTTCAGCTGTATATGGAGAATTTTGGATATCAAATCGAAAATATCAATCCAATATTTTTGAACTTGGGGACATAGAGCAAAACTGTGGCTTAACGTATCTTCTGCAGAGGAACACTTATCACATATGGGAAATACCTCAGGATAGATTTTGTGTAATTGTTCTTTAGAGAAATGAAGGCGGTGCAGAATCTTAAATTGGATTAAAATATACCTCGCATTATAAGAGCACCTATAGATATTTTCCAGGCTTGTCTCCCAATATGTATCTGAAATTTTATTACCCATTTCCTGCTCCCATTTAGACTTTATTGGAGAGGTGCTTGCTGGACTCAGAGACATCAGGCTTGAGTAGATTCAAGAGATTAATTTCTCCGTATGTGGTGGAAGCTGAAGGCATTCATCTAAACCGGAGCTCTTAAAGGTCTCAAACTTATGTACGTGTTTTCTAATATAATTGCCAGGGCATTGAAAGTGGGTCGTGGTTGGGTATTCCAGCATGACAATGATCCAAAACACACAGCCAAGGCAACAAAGGATTGCCTCAAGAAGAAGCATATTAAGGTCATGGAGTGGCCTAGTCAGTCTCCAGACCTTAATCCCATAGAAAATCTGTGGAGGGAGCTGAAGGTTCGAGTTGCCAAACATCAGCCACAAAACATTAATGACTTGGAGAGGATCTGCAAAGAGAAGTGGGCCAAAATCCCCCCTGAGATGTGTGCAAACCTTGTTGCCAACTACAAGAAATGTCTGACCTTTTTAGAGAGGTTTATGGAAGTCCTAAACATGCCAATAAATATGGTTCTTAACTGTTCCGCACAGTGCCTTAAAATATTTTTCCAGATATTATCTGGACCTGGAGCTTTTCCATGGATTGCAACCTCTAAAATGGTGAAAGACATCTGATTCCTTGATATGATATGGAAATGGGAGGGATTGCGACAGCAGCCTCCACACTATCACCATTCTCAAAATGACAGAAAAAAGTACTGAGCTGATTTGCCTTCTCCAATCTGTTGCTACCATGCAGAGCAAGAGTAGACTTTCCTCTGCCCTTATGTGGGACATTTATCATGGCTTTAATCCCTTGCCTTTACTCCCTAGGCTTACCAGCCACCATAATAGCAATTATCTTTTGCTTGGAAGTATATTTGTCCAGCTGTATTTGTCTTTTAATCTGTCTTTGAATGTCCCTTCTTGCTGCTTCATCCTGATTTCTGAGCTTTAGAATCAGAATCTGCTTTATTGTTTTGTATTATGAGATCCTTTAGTTTCTTAGACACCCAAGGCTTATCATTAGAACATACTTTAAAGGTCTTAGTTGGTATTACAGATTCTACACAGAAATTAATATAATCAAATACTACTACTACTTGTTCATCAATATTCCATGCTATTAAAGACCTCCCATAGTCCATCCATCCATTATCATCTGCTTATCAGGAATTGGGTCGCAGTTGCAGCAGGTTCAGCAAGGTAGTCCAGACATCCCTCTAATCTCTCTAGCGTGTTCTGGGTCTGCCCTGGGGTCTTCTACCAGTTGGATGTGCCAGGAAGACCTCTGTAGTCTTCCGATTCTTTTAGCCATGCTAACTCTGAGAGACAAGGCAGTCCAAGTAGCTTCAAAACAGTGCTGATTTATTCAATGAACACAGGTAAAAATTAACATTACACGCTCAGGTATCTTGCACCTCCAACATGCACGCAGGCAGCTGAAGGATGAAAGACCCTGAACCAAACCAGGCCTGTACATTTATCTCTTCGGTTGGGCTAGCCCCATTCTACACAGAAACGTCAAGCCGTGACGTCTTTGGTGCCAGCTTTGCAGCTGACCACAGCAGTAGTCAAAACATGAAGAAAATCAATGTGTGTGTGTCTGTTGATTAAGTGGTGTGTATCTAAAAACATTCTGACATGACATCTGGTGACATGTCATGACATTAAACATAAGAAAATATTATGATTACGATTATGGTTAAACACATCATAATAATAATAATCATCATCCTGTCTTATAACAGTCATCAACTTTCTATCTAGTTATCCTTGACCATATGCAACCTGCAAAAACTCATGAGCATGACTAAGCATTTAACAGCCTAAACTAGACATCCTGACGCCACTAAACATTTCTAATACATAAAGTACCTAACCAATGTCTATCTGACTAAAAATACCTAACACCTCCAAACGGAGGCACCCTGAAGGCATCCTCATAAGATGCCGGAACCACCTCAACTGGCTCCTTATAATGTGAAGGAACAGAAGTTCTACTCTTGAGTATTTTCTGGATGTCCAAACGCCACACCCTATCTCCAAGGGAAAGTCCGGCCACCCTACGAAGAAAACTGATTTTGGCCGCTTGTACTGTATTTGCCATTTTATTCTTTCGTTCACTACCTACAATTCATGACCATAGATGAAGGGTGGAGCATAGACTGACTAGTAAATTGAGAGCTTTGCTTTTCAGCTCAGCCCAGCTCTTTCTTCACCACAATGTCTGCATTACTGCTGATGTTGCTCCTATTCACCTGTCAGTTTCACGCTCAAGTTTACCCTCACTCATGAACAAGACCCAGAGATACTTAAACTCCTTTACTTGGGGCAGCAACTCACTCCCAACCCAGAGTGAGCAGTCCACTGGTTTAAGGTAGAGCACCATGGCCACAGACTTGGAGGTGCTAACAATCTTTGCTGCTTCACACTCAGCTGCAAACCGCCCCACTGCATGCTGGTAATCATGGTCTGATGAAGCCAACAAAACTATATAATCGACAAACAGCAGAGATGCAAGTAGTAGTCCACATTGTTCATAGCCACAAAGCATCGCCTGTGTCTAATGCTTTAATTCATTGTCCATTTATTTGTCCAGACATCATTCTATAGGTCATTGTCTCTACTTCAGTGAGCCCATCCTTTTGTAAAGGTGCATAACAAATGCCTGTGATTTTAGCTTTGCATGGGAACACACAGAAGCTGCCTTCAAATCAAGATAACAATGAGCTCTGTGCTCGTCCATGGCTGTATAGCATCCAGCACCTTCATGGACATTAATGGAATGAGTTACGTGCCCACTCATATTCTGGCCATCTCCATATTTTGGCAATGTATTCAAATTATAGGAGATAATTTTCAATATCTTCTCCGGTTTGCTACAAAGGGATTCTGGACTCCTAGTAGGGCCTCAGTGATTCAATTCTAGCTTCAGCTTTTTGTAACTAGAGGTGAACCCAGTTTCTCATTCTGATCACTCCTAGGTGGTGTTGGTGTTGACAACTTTATTCTGGGGCTTGCAACTCTGTTCTTGGAGTTATAATGCCTGATGGCTGGGGTTGTACCAGATAAACTGTGTAGAATCTGTAAAACCTTGTGAGAGAACCTACATGACACATTATTTACTCCCTATTTCCTGTTACAGTCATGACTCCACGTCATGAAAGGAGTCATGACTGTTAGTGTTAGACCCAGTTCTTTAATGGAAAGCCTGAGAACAGAAAACAGAAGAGGACTGTATAAAATCAGTGGAGATTTATTCACAGTCTGGTCACATGTAAAGCTATACAGCGCTGGGCTTAGAAAAACAGAGCTTTCACAGGAACCCTGTCATCAAAGAGCCCCAAGCTATCATCTGTGGTCACATTTATCTTCTTGGGCGGAGACCGCCCCATACAGAGGTTGGACTTTACATGCATTCTAATTCTATTGGCCCTTGGCGTGAGCAGGCCAGCCTCTGCCCATATCAGCTTACTGGAATGTGCTAGAAGCCAGGTGTGTGAGTGTTGTGATATCAGGCGGTAGCTAACAATGAATACTGGACAATTGGTTGTCCGCGGCTGCAGACACCCTGTCTGTCTAGGCTATTACAGGACAAAGCAGACCTTGTGAAAATGCTAAACAGGCCAAGAGATGATTTGAAGTTGTAGACCCCCTGTCTCTGCAAAATATTATATGACAAAGCAGAACTTGTAAAATGCTAAGCAGGCCTATGTGAAGATGCAAAACAGGCCATCTGGTTAATTAAAGATGCAGACATTATGTCTCCACAAAGTTCTAGCAGACAGTTCCTACTCAGCAGTTCTTGACAATTATCAATACAGCTGTAATATATATAAGAAAGGAAAATGTAGGACCTAAGCGTCCTGCATGTTCATTTCTGAGGAAGAGTCGAAGTCAGAAGAACCTTTAAAATATTTATTACAACCTTGATGAAGAAAAAATATTCAAGACAAGCAATACAGAGCTCTGGATTCCATCTCTATCTGAAGCCCTATCACACAGAGAAGTCAATGCATAGCTGCTGCAGGAAGCCGGAACCACGAGTTTCCTCTGCATAGATAATTTATAATAAGAGTCATGCAAATGATCTGACGTCATCCGCGTTGTCCTTCATCCTCGTTCCTTGGTTGGTTTCTTGACCTCGTTCTGACCCCTCATTTGGTGATCTTGTCGCCAGGCAGATTTTGGTCTGTGACATTCTCAGAACACATCCTGACCTTTCAATAGACAGTTTTAGAGGAAGCACCTTGAGCGTTGCTATGCAACCGCGGTCTACTTCCTGTATGTGGTTTCCTGTCTACTCTTACAGCCTTACACATGTCTCCTATATTCTTAAAGACAAGTGAACTGGTTAAAACAAAAGTAGATTATAAGGCATATGATACTATTATAATGCATATGATACTAAAATTCATTTTCTAATGTATCTGCACGGCTTCCTGTTGTTCTGAGTCTCTGCACTTAGACACCTACTTACACACAGCATTTCATGTGCACGGGTCCTTTTACAAAGGTCAAACAGATTAAACATTTGAACAGTTTTGCAAATACATAACATAGCACTATATCATTTTATCAAGAATTTCTTTCTACAAAAATCATGAGAGTAACTAAAGCTTATAAAATCCAAATATTATATTAGCAACCCACATAATGCCTTTTGTTGTTTTGTCAGTTTTTTCTGAGTTGTAAGTACAGCTATCTTTTCATCTACAGGGGGATTCTTGATTCCATATCTTCTCATGCTGTTTCTGGAGGGTATGCCCTTATTCTATTTAGAGCTTGCCATTGGTCAGAGGATGCGTCTAGGAAGCATTGGAGCTTGGACTGCCATCAGCCCTTATTTGGGAGGCGTGGGTAAGTGTTGACTGAACTGAGTAGTAGTAGAGTTAAATAGTAAAGTAGTAGTGAGACAAACTGTTTGCCTTTATAGTGAAAGAAAAGATGTTGAATTTTGTGAGGCTGGGGGCCCAACTAGGAATTTTTTGTTCCAAGAACACTCCACTTACGTTCCAGTTTGTTTATCTTAGAACGTTCCAGTGATGTTTTCAGCGGCAAGTTTTTTAAAAGTTCCTAGAACGTTCATATTGTGGGTGTAAGAACATTTCAAAGTAACGTTCTTGGAAAATTCCAAATAAAACATTCTTGGAATGTTTTAACCCATTGTTGCCATAAGGTTTTTAGTTTTTAATTCCTACAACATTCTTTTGGTGGGTATAATAATAATAATGTTTGTACACAATGTTTTTCTGACCAAATGTTCTCAAACCATTTCCCTATATTTTTATTGGGAAGGTTTTCATAAGGTTTCTATAACATTTTTTTTTGGGGGGGG
>NW_018128125.1:33393-35238 GCF_001952655.1 Monopterus albus
TGTTTGATTCATTGTTTTGTTCCTTTTATATTTTGTTTGGAGAAAACCCCAATTATTTATAATCAGAATAAAACACCCAAAAGACATTGTTGTGTCCTGCGCTTGTTTAATTTCACCAGGCCACAGACATAATATACATGTGTATATTATGTCTATGGTTTTACCCTCCCAGCCAAGAATTTTTCGTTCCAAGAACGTTCCGGTTACGTTCCAGTTTGTTTAGGAAAACGTTATCTTAGAACGTTCCAGTGATGTTTTCAGCTGCAAGTTTTTTAAAAGTTCCTAGAACATTCATATTGTGGGTGTAGGAACGTTTCAAGGTAACGTTCTTGGAATGTTTTGACAAAAACGTTCCTGGCATGTTTTGATAAAAACGTTCTTGGCATGTTTGGACAAAAACGTTCCTGGAATGTTTTAACAAAAACGTTCCTGGAGTATTTTAACAAAAATGTTCCTGGAGTGTTTTAACAAAAGCATTCTTGGAGTGTTTTAGCAAAAACGTTCTTGGAATGTTTTAACCCATTGTTACCATAACGTTTTTAGTTTTTCATTCCTACAACATTCTTTTGGTGGATATTATTATTATTATTATGTTTGTACATAATGTTTTTTGACCGAATGTTCTCAAACCATTTCCCTATATATTTATTGGGAAGGTTTTCATAAAGTTCCTATAACATTTTTTTGAGGGATACAGGAACATTTGTTCAACATTCTTAAAACAATGGTAACCTAACACTTAAAACATAAAAAAAAAAATATTTAGGAATTAAATAAAACAGTCATGATGTTTAATTTCTCCAATTGTCAATTTAGCTTTAAAATCCAAAAATTCTGAGGGTGTGAAAAAATTTGAGTGTTTTTACAACAATACAACATAAAAAATATGCATGTGTTCTTTGTGACAATAATGTTTCCAGTCATTTTTAAACATTTATTATGAATGTCAACAAGTTTAAACCAACTCTGCAACCAACAGAAAATTACTTTGCATTGTACGATTTAAATGAAGAAATATACTTTTTTGATAAAACAGTCAGTTAACAATCCAACATCCTTAGGCACAGCTTCCCCTCTTCAATGTCTGTCCTCAGATCGCGGAAGTGCACTAACCACCTACAAAAAAAAGTGCATTAAATAAACTGGAAACAAATAAACTGTTTTGATGGATTCAACAAATTGACGATTACTAACCTGAATTCCCCTGTGGGGTGCATACTTTAAAGTCTCTGCAACAAAGGCCTGCTGGGCCACTGCCAGATGTATTCTGCAACATGCATCTTAGAAGAATAGAGAAAAATGTATTTTACACTACCTACATATGTCAGGACCACAGCCACATGTCTTGTCCAGTGCTCCTCATGAGGTAACTCTTTTCTCTTTTCTGACCTTTCAACCTAGACATTACCCTCCTACATACGTTTTTATAAACAGTTAGTTGTTGTCTGCAGATTCAGGAAGAGCGCCACCGTTGCTAGGAAACCTGGTCTACTTCCTGTATGTGGTTTCCTGTCTGCTCTTACAGCCTTACACACGTCTCCTCTGTTCTTGCAGCCAATTAAATGGATAACACAAGTAAATCATAAAGCATATGATACTATTACAATGCATATGATACGAACATAAACATGTAGATATATTTACTAATGCAGATTATAATGTCAATCCTAGAATTTCATATGTTGATAAATGTTGATAATCTGAAGCCAAGACAATCAGACCTTACACCCACACACTATTCTCGTGCAGACAGTTTAGTCATCTCAGTATGTATCTGCAAGACTTCCTGTTGCTCTGAGCCTCTGCACCTACTCACAAGCATTTCATGAGCACAGGTCAAGTCTT
>NW_018128125.1:38275-41882 GCF_001952655.1 Monopterus albus
TTTCATAGTTGCTGCATGGTAGGGGATTTGTGCCCTTAAGTGTGTCAGCCACTTATAAATTACTACCTTTGTTGGTAACAGTATAGCATCTAAGAAATTTAAACAGATCTCTGTGGTTATTGTTTTCTTGTAGAGGCTCTCAGTGCCTTGAATTTTTTACTTTATTGTGCAAAGATGCACACAGTGAGTATCGATGTAAATAGGTGTTATTTTCACTTTAGCTCATTTACACGTCCGTGCCACAAACTCAACAAGTCGGGCAGCTGTTTGCTTTGCTATCAGGAAACCTGGCTGCTTTTTCGTTTCCTAGAGCCGTTTGTTATAGGTTCGGTTATGTAAAAAACAAATGAAATAAAACAAAATACTGCATTACAACTTCTTGTAATCATATCAAAGTAATCTAAAATGAAGATAAAAACTAGTTCTCATACCTTCTCTTTTGTTTTTAGCCCATGATGTAGAAAAGAGACAGTGCTCTATCCGTGAATTTACAAAGTTAAGCTAACTGGAGTAATGTCGCACACTACTTCCTGTTTTGTCCCCCGGTCTTGCAATCTTTTAGCCCTTTTCCAACAGGCGTTGTATGAATTGCTCAACATTTTTACACTATTTTACAGTATCATATCATCACATCAACATTGCAATCCAGATCTAACAACACCATCAAGCTGTAACCAAATAGATATGCTAAAATGCTATAGCAAGAGCCACAAAGACAATCTCAAAGCCAAGAAACAAATTCATCTTTCCAATTTGAAGTCAAATCATTCACAAAAAGACCCTACCAGGTTAGAATCGATGACTCACTGCTGCCCCCTAAAAGACAGAAACAGCAAACAAAAACATTAGTAATTAAACGGGTACCATGATAAACACTGGATAAATGCCAAGGTCAATAGTCGAAGGGAAAATGCAATAAACAAGTGAGTAGATATTGCTACAGATTTGGGATACAGTGTTTGTTTTTATATTGTCAATTTTGCAAGATTGTTATCCTGTTAGTATTCGTGGATCTGACCCACTATCGAGCACTCTACCCCGTAACTGTGACCGCAGTGCATGCAAAACCCTTGCTCCACATCTTAGATGTTTTTTAATACGTAAAAATTCTCCACGACCACTCACTTAAGCACCCTGAATGATGCTTTTAATACAACAAACAGCACAAAATGTATTTACATAATGTAACCCAGAGGGTGCTGGTGTTGTTATCCTAAAAAAATAACCATTCCGAATGTGGGGGCACTACTAAAAACACAGTTTAAACAGGGGGAAACACAGCTCAGCGGGGGAACGGCTGCAATGACAGAAGAAAAAAACATAAACGTTAATGAAAACAGTGTCAGTTGTGGTGTTATTTAAGAAACATGATTTGTTATCTTCCAAACGCTTGTGACATAAAAGTTATAGTACAAAAGGGGTACCTAGAGCATGCGCGATAGACGGGCGGAAAAATAAAGGCGGTAAATTAGAAAAATGGCCGAAGGTAGTGATGTGTCACTCACGAACAAAATGGTTTTTCTTAATGCCAATCTTCACTAAAGATTAGCTAAAACTGTTACCTGGATACAGCTTTTTTCTTTTTGTACACCCTGGACATGTCACCAATCCATCGCAGGGCTAACACATAGACAAACAACCACACACACGCACTCCTATGGGCAATTTAAAGACACCAATCAACCTAAGCTGCATGTCTTTGGACTGTGGGAGGAAGCTGGAGTACCTGGAGAGAACCCACGCAAGCATGGGAAGAACATGCAAACTCCACACAGAAAGGTCCCAGGTGGGGCCCAAACCCGGAACCTTCTCACTGTGAGGCAACGGCACTAACCACTGTGCCACCGTGCTGCAGTTTGTGTTTCTGTAACTTTTTATTGTGCCTTTCAAAATAAACCAGCACTCAAATGAAGCAAGTCGGACTCCGTCTTCATTCAGATTTGTTCAATAACATAACTGTTATACCCCAGTTCTTCAGTATAACATAACTGTTATACCCCAGTTCTTTTATTGAACAGATCTGAATGAAGATGGAGTCCGACTTGCTTAATTTTAGTGCTGGTTTATTTTAAAAAAAGACCGCAAATAAAAGTTACAGAAGCACAACCCCGGGTGGCTCCCTCCCTCAGACAAGCTGCTGGAGAAGAGAGACCCTGGAAACACAGAGCCTAATACATTTATAAGGTTTTGGGCTAACCCCTGAAGGACCTAAGGGTCCTGCATGTTCATTTCTGAGGAAGGGTCGAAGTCAGAACAACCTTTAAAATATTTATTACAATCTTGATGAAGAAAACAATATTCAAGACAAGCAATACAGAGCTCTGGGTTCCGTCTCTATCTGAAGCCCTATCACATAGAGAGGTCAGTGCATAGCTGCTGCAAGAAGCTGGAACCACGAGTTTCCTCTGCATAAAGAATTTATAATGAGAGTCATGCAAATGATCTGACGTCATCCTGGTTGTCCTTCATCCACGTTCCTTGGTTGGTTTCTTGACCTCGTTCTGATCTGACCCCTCATTTGGTGATCTTGTCACCAGGCAGATTTTGAATTCTCAGTACAACATATCCTGACCTTTCGACCTAGACATTACCCTCCTACATACGTCTTTATAAACAGTTAGTTGTTGTCTGCAGATTCAGGAAGAGCGCCAGCGTTGCTATGAGACCTGGTCTACTTCCTGTTCTGTGGTTTCCTGTCTACTCTTACAGCCTTACACATGTCTCCTTTATTCTTAAAGACAAGTGAACTGGTTAAAGCAAAAGTAAATCATAAAGCATATGATACTAAAGTAAACATGTAGATATATTTGCTAATGTAGATTATAATGTCACTCCTAGAATTTCATATGTTGATAAATGTTGATAATCTGAAGCCAAGACAATTAGACCTTACACCCACACACTATTCTTGTGCAGAAAGTTTAGTCATCTCAATATGTATCTGCAAGACGTCCTGTTGCTCTGAGCCTCTGCACCTACTCACAAGCATTTCATGAGCACAAGTCAAGTCTTTCCAAAGGTCAAACAGATTAAACAGTTATTTGAACAGTTTTGCAAATACATAACATAGCACTATATCATTTTATCAAGAATTTCTTTCTACACTAGATAACGAACTGCAAGTGAAAATCGGGGGAGCTAATATAGAACGAGTATATGAAATTAAATTTCTAGGTGTCATAGTTGATGATAAATTCGCCTGGAAATCTCATATCAGATATATTCAGCACAAAATAGCAAAAAACATATCGATATTGGCAAGGGTTAGATGTATTCTGGACAGGAAAGCACTACGTATTTTGTATTCCTCACTGATTTTACCATACCTGGAGTATGGTGTTGAAAACTGGGGAAATACATACAAAAGCTCACTTCAACCATTGTATATATTACAAAAAAGAGCGATAAGAATTGTGCATAAGATGAGATATAGGGATCACACCAATGTAGCTTTCATACAGTCTAAATTGTTAAAATTTTTTGATTTAGTGGGACACAAGACTGCTGTGTTTATGTATAAAGCCAGGAACAATTTATTACCTGGTGGAATTCAAAAACTATTTAATGAAAGGGAAGGAGGATATAATTTAAGGGGTCAGTTAAATTT
>NW_018128125.1:45213-47116 GCF_001952655.1 Monopterus albus
CTCACAAGGTCACGGCACCACTTGTTGTACCCGGTACTTTTTACCATACTGACTCTGAGAGATGAGGCAGTCCAAGTAACTACAAAACAGTGCTGATTTATTCCATGAACACAGGTAAAAATTAACATTACATGCTCAGGCATCTTGCACCTCCAACCTGCACGCAGGCAGATGAAAGATGAAAGACCCCTGAACCCACCAGGCCTATACATTATATCTCTTCGGTTGGGCTAGCCCCATTCTACACAGAAATGTCAACCGCAACGTCTCTGGTGCCAGCTTTGCAGCTGGCCATAGCAGTAGTCAAAACATGAAGCAAATCAATGTGTGTGTGTTTGTTGATTAAGTGGTGTGTAGCTAAAAACATTCTCACACGACCTCTAGTGACGTCATGACATTAAACATAAGAAAATATTATGGCTAAGGCTACAGTTTTACACGTCATAATAATAATAATATTAAACTCCTGTCTGCTGATAGTCATCAACTTTTCTCTCTAGTTATCCTTGACCAGATGCACCCTGTAGAAACTCATAAGCATGACTAAGCATTTAACAGTCTAACTAGCCATCCTATCGCCACTAAACATTTCTAATACATAAAGTATCTAACCAATATCTATCTGACTAAAAATACCTAACACGTGAATGTTATGCAAGACACGTTACAAGGACAACATTCTGAGAAGGTTTTTGAAATGTTGCAGTCAGAACATTTTAGGTTCGTTAAATATGCAACGTTGCTTCAATGTTTGCAAACAAACATCACATTCACAACATTCTAAGAACATTTACTGAATATTTCAGGTAGAATGATATATATCAGTGGAAAAATAACATTGCAGCAACATTTTTTATCAGTGAAAACATTAGAACATTAATGGAATGTTTTCAACTAATATTCCATGTGTAACCTTTGTAGAACTCGTAGAAATTGTTACTAAAAGTTGTGGGAACGTTCCTTCCTAGCTGGGGGGATAGTGCAGACTTGCTGTGGCAACTGTGGTGGGAATAAAGCCAACACATGGTGGAAAAGTAGACTTTGAAGCACTAACACTTAATACTCTACTGACAGTGAAATGTAATAGTTCTAGTGGAATTAAGAAACATTAATTAAAAGCACTGGGAAAAAAGAAAAGTCTTTATCTTAGTTTTAAAAGTGGCTACAGCTGGGGCAGGTCCAAGTTCTAATAAAAGGTGGTTCCAACTGTGGGCAGCATAATGGCTAAAAGCACTTTCACCTTGTTTAGTTCAAACTCTGGGCACCACTAGTGGCTTTAAATTAAATTAAATTAAAAGCAAAGTAATGGAGAAGGAGGGATTCTACAGCCCAAGATGGTGGAGAGTTTCTCTGTCACTGCTATCCAGAGGGAATGAACTGGTTGGCAGGTCCAAGTAGCAAGAAAATAATTGTTGGTGCAGCATAAAATGCATTGTGAGCAGATGTCTGTGTCAGTGAAACCCATTGTGAACATTTTACTTTGTGTAATATAGGTCTTATAGATGGTCTTGTAGTTCTAAGTTTATGTTGCTGGTCATAAAAAAGATGTTATTGCAAATTTCTGTCCAGAAGTCAGAGTTGAGGGAGAGAGTTAAATTGTTTTCCCATTTGAGTTTTGGTATTGTTGTTGTTGAATCTCTGTTTGATATGAGTTTACTGTATATAGCTTGGATATTATTTTCTTGGAGGATGTAATTTTCACAATTTCTTCAATTAATTGGGAAGGTTGTGGGTTATTGGTTACACTAATCTTTGATTTAATTATGGATTTTAGCTGATTGTACTGGAGGAACTGTTCTCTAGCTGAACTCCGTACTTCTGGATCAGTGTATTAAATGATATGAACTGGTTACATGTCTGTGCAGATTCTCAGTCATCCAGGTCATAGTAAACTGAAAAAAAC
>NW_018128125.1:50284-51176 GCF_001952655.1 Monopterus albus
TGGACCCTCTTTGCTAAAGCTGTAAATCTAATGTGATTCAGTGTTTTAGTGAACCAGTCTCCCTTTGATGTTAAACAGTACCCCAGTTGGCTAACACAGTAAATACTGGCCAAGAATTCAGTGAACACATAGAATGATATACTCAACTAACTATGTTAACATAATTGTAACATACAAGTAAGCAAACTTATGTGTGCTCTAAACTAAATCTTAACTATGACAGAATTACCATACACAAAGTAAACACACAGGTTGACTACTCAACAAGCATAATGTTAATCTTCTACTAATTAAGTTTTTAATTAATAAAATATTAGAATCAACCTTAAAGTATGACTTGTTAATAATTTTACCCAACAGTGCCCACAACTGATCAATGAGCATGGACGTTTGATTAATTTTGCATTGTTAATATGTGTATGTTTTCTTTTGAGTTACCATGTTTCCTGGTCCATGGATGGGGGGCAGTTCAGCCAAAAGATTGGACTGAGGAAGCAGCAGGTTTAAATACCTCCCACTAGGCCTGGACTACACCAAGTGCCCAATACAAGGAAGGGGGGAGTTTGGGAGAAATTTATTGTTTATTTTTTGGTAGTTTATGTTAGAACTTTATTTGTCAAGTTATGTTAATTTCTTCACATTTAAAGGAAATATTTAGTTGAGAGCAGACTGTCTGTTTAGTGTTTATTAGTTGATTATTTTGGTAGTGTCTTTGGTCTACCTCTTGTGTGTGCTATTGGTTTGGCCATCCAATATATATGTTCCCCTGTGTGTCACTTGTTAGGTCAGTTGGTTTTTGTTGAGGTACCAGACAGTTCAGTTTATTGTATTTTGAGTTTCCATATCTTTTGTTGACCTGCCCAATTTATCTGATGTTAATGTTTGTATTTTT
>NW_018128125.1:51295-54743 GCF_001952655.1 Monopterus albus
TACCAAGGCCATAATGCTCCATATATTGTTTTATTATTTCAGTGGAGTGCCAATATCTTGTATTACTGGAGATGCTTGAACGGTCAGTTTCCGGGTTAAAAGCAGTGTTAAAATCACCAGCGATAATAATATTTGTTGAGTTGCAGTGAAACCTGTTTGGTCTGGGTGGGTTACTACTGGAGTGACTGTTTCTATTCTAGTGGCTAGTGCTTTGGTAATGATTTTTCTCCAACTAT
This sequence comes from Monopterus albus, assembly GCF_001952655.1. Lineage (NCBI taxonomy): Eukaryota > Metazoa > Chordata > Actinopteri > Synbranchiformes > Synbranchidae > Monopterus > Monopterus albus. The sequence goes on from NW_018128125.1 coordinate 51,532, forward strand.
CACCATGTCCATAATGCTCCATATATTGTTTTATTGTTTCAGTGGAGTGCCAACATCTTGTATTACTGGAGATGCTTGAACGGTCAGTTTCCGGGTTAAAAGCAGTGTTAAAATCACCAGCGATAATAATATTTGTTGAGTTGCATAGAGATGAAAAAATTATGAAAAAAGGATGAATCATCGTTATTGGGGCAGTATATGTTCACAAGTGTATATGTTGTCTGGTTAATGGATACCTTAATAATTATAAATCTGCCTTCTGGGTCGGTGATAGATGTATTATGAATTAATGGGATATTTTTATCAATTAAAATTGAGACACCTCTTTGCCTACTGTTATATGTTGATGAAAATATTTGGTTAAATTGTTTACATTTAAGGTTTTGTGATTCTGGATTTGTTAGATGGGTTTCTTGTAGAAAGCATATATCAGCATTTAATTTTGTCACATGGTTAATGATTTTAAATCTCTTAACCTGGATCCAGAATCCACGCACATTCCATGACACTATTTTAAGGTACTGAGTGATTGTTTGTTATAGATATCTGTTCGTAAGATGAAAGGAGTGAAGACGTGGGAAGGAAGAGAAAAAAAAGAGGATTAACAGGATCTAGGGTTGATGCATGTGTGTATATGTATGTGTGTTAGTGTGTGGATGTGGGCATAACAGTACAGAAAAACATAGACAAGTATACATTTCCACATGGTGTGATGAACAAACAAAAACGCAGAATATGACAGAATAACAGAGTAAAAAAAGGTTCGCCGATGCAAGAGATGGTTGTAGGAGTTTGTGTGGGATAGGGGTTGCTCTGTGTGTGGATGTAAGGGACTTCTGTCTCAGAGAGTAATGTTTTAAACAGACAAATTAAATGCTATGGTTCCATATGGCCTGAAAGATTCAATGTACAGTATTTCTAATTTTCAGCCATTTTAACAAAGATTCAAATAAATTTTAATCTTTTGAAAAGTACAAATGGAAGTTAAAAGTTTAATCTACAGTAGGGCAAACTCATCACCAGTGAGCCATGGGTGTCCATGACCATGTCTCCAGTTCACCATTTGTCTTTCCTTAGACACTGTTGTAGGTACTAACCACTGCAGACCAACAACACCCACCAAGACCTGTAGTGTGGGAGATGCTCTGACCCAGTCATCTCACCATCACAGTTTGGCCCTTGTCAAAGTCACTCACATTGTTATGCTTGCCCATTTTTCCTGCTTCCAACACATCAACTTTGAGGACTGAATGTTCACTTGCTGCCTAATATACTCCACACACTGACAGGTGCCAGTGTAACAGACAGTCAGTGTTATTCACTTCACCTGCCAGTGGTCAGAATGTTATGCCTAACCGGTGTATGATGCAATTTCTTTTTTGTGATTGATTTCTTTTTTTACTATGAAGTGCCCCCTTTCTTCTTGACTTTGTCTTGGGAAAGTAACAGAAGACGTTTTTTAAGGCAGAGCACCCAGCTGTGTTTCAGTGCAGGAGAAGAACACCTGTTTATTCTAATATGGGTAATGAATTGAAACAATTTTTGTTTTAACAATTTTTTTGTATCATTTTTTTATTTTAGGTCTTGCTGGTGTTGTGACATCCTTGTATTTATGTCTCTATTACAATATCATCAATGCATGGAGTTTCTGGTACCTCTTTCATTCATTTCAAGTGAGTTGGCAACCTTTTTCCATTGACATCATAGGAGTACAAAATGTTGCATCTCTTTTGGGCAGAAGGGTAACAAACCTATACAATTCTGTGTTCATTCCCTTCCCAGTCAGCCTTGCCCTGGGCAGACTGTCCCATCAATTCAAACAGGACAGGACCTGTAGAGGAGTGTGAAATGGCTACACCCACCCAGTACTTCTTCTACAGGGAAACACTAGACATTTCTTCTTCTATTGAAGAGAATGGAGATATTCACACAGGCCAGGCACTGTGCCTCCTGCTTGCATGGGTGATTACGTACCTGTTCATTATACGAGGAATAAAGTCAACTGGAAAGGTAAGAGAGCCCCAGTACACTTAGATTACAAATACTGGGAGCATACACATTCACAGGTATTCCTAATTTTATATGGTCAGGTCTGTTCTGCCAAGTGCAACTGTCGACGTTTAAAAGAAGTAATTTAAAAGACTGTGTAACATGCAGGTATTTTTCTTTTGGTCAGGCTAGAGGGATGATAGTGGGGATATGATGAAGTTATCTAATACATGTAACATTTTATAACTTGCGAACCCAAATGCAGACCAAAAAGTAATTTTGGTGATGAGTGAACAGTGCTTTTATAAAGGGTGGGCCACAGAAAAATAGCCCCATGTACTCGAGAGCATGGCACCGGTATTGGAGGTGGGCTACTTTTCCATGGCTCACCCTGTAGTATTAAATAAGGAACAAAATACAGGCATTTAAGGAAGAATGGCAGGCACATGTAAGATTAGTAATACAATGTCATTAAATGGCTGATTCAGGTAAATACACAACACAGGTAATAACACTGGCTAAGGTAAGTACAACAGCAGGAGTGGAAGCGCAGGTACAGTGAATTCAGAGAGTATTCAGATGTATTTATTTTTTGCACATCTTAGTGTTGTGAATTCAATTTTGCATGGATACCCATGATGACAAATTGAAAATATGGTTGTACAGTTGTCTGAAAACTCATCAAAAACTGAAATCTCTTACTGTCAAAATTATTCAAACTATTCAGTACTTTGTAGCAGCTGTTCTGACAGCAATTACAGCTGCAAGTCTTCTCAGATATGTCTGAACAAGCTTTGTACAACTCAATTTGGGCAAGTTATCCCATCATCGAAAGAAATGAGCTTTCTCTGCAGGGTGGCCGGGTGCACCCTTAGAGATAGGGTGAGGAGCTTGGTCACCTGGGAGGAGCTCAGAGTAGAACCGCTGCTCCTCCACATCGAGAGGAGCCAGCTGAGGTGGCTCGGGCATCTGTTTCGGATGCCTCCTGGGCACCTTCCTAGGGAGGTGCTCCGGGCATGTCCCACCGGGAGGAGGCCCCGGGGAAGACCCAGGACACGCTGGAGGGACTATGTCTCGGCTGGCCTGGGAACGCCTTGGCATTCCCCGGAGGAGCTGAAGGAAGTGTCTGGAGAGAGGGAAGTCTGGGCATCTTTGCTTAGACTGCTGCCCCCGCGACCCGGTCCCGGATAAGCGGAGGAAAATGGATGGATGGATGGATGGAT
>NW_018128125.1:54797-69909 GCF_001952655.1 Monopterus albus
CTACATGCTTGAAAGAGAGTAGAAAGAAGTACACACTTATCTAGTTCAACCCCCTTTCTTAGACCATGGTATAGTTATGTCAGCGCCATCAAACTTGCCAACAACCACCAAGCCCCCAGAAACCGCCGAGGACCATCCCCAACATGCACCCGACATCCATTTCGTGGCCTTGTACTTGTACATGGGTAATGACAATAAAGTTGAATCTTATCTAATCTGATCTAAAACTTCCATCACAAGATCCAGCATTTTTCAAAATTCTATTATGGTTAGGTGTCAACTCTCACAGCTCTTGGTTAAGGGAGAGCAAAACTGAAAAATGATATTAGAGCAGAACTCAAAGAGGAGTTGAACTTCAGCTGCTCTTGAAACAGAGCTGCACTTTACACCTTGACTACCCTCTCCATGTTGTCCCTGATTTCTTCTGTTTCAAAAAGAAAATACAGCCCTTCAAAATACAATCCAACAGTCAAATATGTTCACTACAAAACATATCTGCAATTTGCAGTTTCGTTGCATAGGAATGTTTTAAGAGACAGGGTGACAAGTAAGCTAAAATAGTAATTTGTAAGAGTGCAGTGATACACAGCTGTTAAACCCCTGTTCTGCCCCTTGTGTTTTAATGATGCTGTATTGACAATAGATTGACAATGTTTAACAAAGTCCAAAAAGCTGCAGGGTTGTGACACAGCTATGTGATATATACGATTTCAAATAAATGATCACAAAGAAGTTATCTTTTGTTTATGATTTCAGTGAGTTATGGTGCTGTGCTGATCATGTTTAATAGATTAGACTAGAAACATAAAACCCCGTATGACATAATTATTTATCTGGTGCAGTACCTGCATGATAAGGATTATGGTCAGACAGTTCTATTGTATCAACCATGGCTTAAACAGAGACACGGCTCTGCTACTTCAGGCAGTTACACTCTGGTTTGTATGCGAATGTGTTTTTGAGAACAAAGCGCCATCTAATGGTGACAGTGCAAATCAAGGAATAGCTGTTTAATGGATATGTTTACTATGGAATCTAGAGACTTTCTTATGCACCAGGAGAAGGGGGACTGTTGGAATCTAGCTGGAAACTGAAAGCCAGCTGAAAGGCATTCAGCTGAGAAGAGCAATTCTGACTGGCTGCATCTGTAAGTTTGCCTGCATGCTGGATCTGTCAGGGAGTGGTCAGTGAAGATCCCATGAGTGTGGAGGTGTGAACCCAATTAAAGAGTCAGTAGTCTGAGGCAGTAGAACTGTCCACTTCAGGGAGCTCAGGTGTGGGAGAAACAGAGTCAGACTGGAATGGTAAACAGTATCGAGGGATCAGGCAGGGAGGGCAAGGCAGGTTCTTCATGGATTTTCCTGTATTTGACTGCATTCTTCCATCCCTCATTTCTTACCAGTCTCCCTGTGCCTGCTGTTCAGAAGCACCCCCACAGCATGATGCTGCCACCACCATTTTTGACTCCAAGAAAACTGTCATATGCCTTTGGTCAAGAGTGGCTTCTGTCTTGCCCCTCTGTAATAAAGGCATGATTATGGATTGCTACAGAGATGGCTGTCTGTCCAGTAGGTTCTCCCATCTTTGCACAGAACATTTGGAGCTCTTTTAGTGACCATTGGGTTCTTTCTCACCTCCCTGATCAAGGTTCTTGGCCTAGATGTCCAGAAGGCAGACTCTCATAAGGGTCAGTGCCAAGGGTCTTCCATTTCAAAATTACTGAGGTCACTGTGGTCCTGGGAAATCATTTTATATCCTTCCCCTGATCTATTCCTTGCGACAGTGTAATTGTGGAGGTCTCCAGCTAGTTCCTTGGACTTCATGGCTTGGTCTTTGTCCTGACAATGCAATATAAACTATGGATGCTTACAGACCTAGATGTGTACCTTTCCAAACTATGTCCAATCAATTCAGTTTGCAATAGGTGCACTCCAGCTGAGTCCTAGACACATCTGAAGGAAAATTATAGCAAACAAAATGCACCTGACCAGAAATTGGAGTGACACAGCAAAGGGTCTGAATACTTTTGAGAGTAAGGCATTTCAGGTTTAGAATTTGAATACTTCACATCACTATGACTGCATGTCCACTACTTTGATATGATGGCACAATTTGGGATGACTGTGATTCAGTGGGTAGAGCAGTGTCTCCCAACCGGAGGTTCGAATCTCAGTGCCTGCAGTCCACATGTTGAAGTGTCCTAGGGCAAAACACTGAACTCCCAAGTTGCCCCCGATGGTTAGAGCCATCGGTTGAGTTAGTGCCACAGATGGCTGCCTCGGTTCTGTACCAGAAACAAATTCCTTGTGTGTAATGTCGTGGCTCGAGTGTGGTGCCAACTAAATTAATTCAGACAAACCATCCCAATTTACAAGATCATTTAATATTACAATTATTCTGAATATAGTAGTATTTAAACACATAATCGTGTAGGCAGGGAAACAGATAACAGAGATCAGAGAACAGAGACTCTCCTCCTGCAATGTGATGGATAAAGCATAAGAAGATTGTCAGAGTACCAGTCAGTCAAGCCATTTGATGTCGGTCCCGAGTCGGTTCCCCTGTCAACCCCCAGTCAGTCGTCGTTTCGCCCCGGCCCTCCGAGGCTGGGCTTGTGGTACACTGTTCACGGTAGCATGGTCATCCTCTCTCTCTCTTCTTCTGCTCTAACCCAGCCTTTATCTGCTCATACTCACACAGCCCTGCATGGCCGAACCCATGAAGACGCGGTCCCATGCCAGCTACCCACACACATCTTCTTCCTAGCATTGTCTAAACTGTCCAATACCTGAACCTCTGGGTCGCATTGACCTAGCGCACATTTCCTTTTTCTAAATCTGAACAGCACATGAACAGTTCACGTAAGGCTACAGCTACAATATATCCATTCCCTATCAGAGGAGGAAGTCACTCAGGATGTTGACCCATAGGCTAAACAAGGGGGACACAGCCGAAGATATTCCTGCTTGAGCAAGAGAAGAGAAACAGATCAAGCTTCCGTACACACTGAGCTCAGCCTTACATCCTTACACAGCTAACCCAAATAATATCTATATGAACTACATACTGTTCTATTACATATCACCTCTGGAGCCTTATTTTATTGCTAACCACTACAGTAACATACTTGGCCAAATAAAGGTCCTAGTAGTTGTTAAATGCATAAATACTGATCCTGTGCACAACTATATGCTCTTACAACGAGCCTGACCACAACAATAAATCTGTCCATGCAAATTCTCAGTCAATAAATTTACAAAGTAATGGAATTCCACTGCATATAAGAGATGTCTGGATCATCTTCAATTTTTAATAGTTAGATAATGGATTTGACTTCCCCTGTGTGTGCTGGAATTCCTGTTACTTTGTGTAATATCTGAATTATATTAGGAGCGAGTACAAGCACAACAAAAATCTGCAGGTGAAAGTACAAGAACATTCTGCACACTACCTAGTATCATTGTAACACCTTACTCTTGAAGGTGAAGCTGCATTTGAGCCTCAGACAAACTTTGGAGTGGGTTTTTGAATAAAACAAATGTTTGTCCCTCATTTTTTGCAATTCATTCATGTTCCAGGTGGAAAGATTCAGGGTCAATGTGGAGAGTAGGACAAGTGACAAAAACCACAATCTATTTTCATGTACACAGGTTACCCTATCAGTATTGTTTTAACACCAACTTAAAAATCCTGAACTATTCATTTAATATAGAAAGTCACTTTCGGCTTTTCCCGTTTAGGGGTCGCCACAGCGAATCATCACACTGATGACTCGCATGTTGTCATTTGGCACGTGTTTTACGCTGGATGCCCTTCCTGACGCAACCCTGATTCAAACCCGGGCTGCAGCGGCGAGAGCGCTGCGCCTTAACCATTAGCCTACCAAGGACAGCTGAACTATTCCTTTAATATACCCTTTCATTTTTTGCACATTTTACAAGTGCACTTTTTTCAATCTCATTATAAATTTACAACAGTAAAATCAGCAAAAAATAAAGGTGGGAATTCTTTCTGAAGTTACTGTACAGTATAGGGTTATAGATCACAGTGAATTCTGCTAAATTGATTGGTCAAAGCTACTGAGAAAATGTTGTAGGCTAATATTAAGCACATAGGAACAAGGCAGACTATTAACTTAGAGGATATGTTTCAGAGCGAGGTAAACTTTTCAGGTAGCTTAGAAAACAATGCCCTTTCCACCACACTGACTGTGTGGTGGAAAGGGCACAGGTTCCACTTTTTCTGGCCCCTAATAAATTATTCGCTCCTGACTGAAACAGGAGGGAATAATATGCCCCACCCAGATTAAGAACAAACAAACAAATCAGGATGGAGAAAAAGGGTCCCATCGATCTCTCAGTACTGTCTGTTTTCTTTAAATTCATGACTTAATATAATCACTCCGATGGCAGTGAGTCACTTCCTGCTCCAAGCGCCTTTAAATTTATTTTGTTTACAATGAATATGTTGGAGAACACACCTGCTGTCAAGCAGATTTGAGATAATGGATGTTGCGTTGGGACTTTCACAGAACCAGCAGGTCCAGGATCAGGTGGAATTGTCAACAAAGTTAATCGGCTAACCTGTTAATCCACGTAGGCCACCCATTTGCTATGCACTCAGTCCCATATTTGAACTTTGACCCTCAGCTCTGCTTTTTGGCTCCATCTGTAGGTGGTATACTTCACAGCCACATTCCCATATGTGGTCCTATTTATCTACCTGATTCGGGGTATCACTCTTCATGGTGCCATCAATGGTGTTAAATACATGTTCACACCCAAGGTAAGATTGTGTTAGAGAATTTGCAATAGGCACACAGACAAGGATAATTCTTTTAGATTGCTTGGTTGACTGTGTACTGGGGTTTGTTAACATTTTTTAATACAAAGCTATTGTGTATCATCCCAATATTTGAAAAGACAGTAAAGTAAGATTAATTTGTCTGAGAACCCCCTCAGAACTGTAAAAAAATAATGAATTTAAATAAAATATAAAATAAAAAAGTATTATGGATTCTTAAAAAGTAATGTTTTGTGTGTGTACATGTGTATGTGCATGCCTTCTTTTAGATGGAACAGCTTGCCAACCCTACTACATGGATCAATGCAGCCACTCAGATTTTTTTCTCTCTGGGTTTGGGCTTTGGATCACTCATAGCTTTTGCCAGCTACAACCAGTACAACAACAACATTGAGTTCCAGGCCATCATTGTCTCCCTCATCAACAGTGGAACTTCCATTTTTGCCAGCTTTGTCACCTTTGCTATCTATGGGTTTAAGGCCACTATCAACTATGAGAACTGCCTGGAGAGGTGTGTGTTTTGTGCTAATGTTTGTATGTTAAACCTGTGCATATGCCTGTGAATCTGCATGCAAGCACCTTTAAACTGTACACAAATACTGTGTATATGTATAGCCCAGAGCTGCAAGTACTTTTGTACTGTACTTACAGTACTTTTGTTTGTGTGTGAAGTTAAGGGTGGATAAAATGATTCCTGGAATTTTATTATTAAATTACAATTTAGAGATGACAGAGTCCTGGGACTTAAGCCAGTTGATCTGTGTTGGGACCACTGTGAACAGATTTAGTTTAGTTTAACTTTAGTTAAATAAGTAGCTTCATTGTTTGTTGTGCCCATTTCAAACAGCAGTTATGTATGAATCTTGGACCCTTTCATACAAGACTGCTGTCACCCTGCTTGTTATCAGAGACTTGCACTGAATTACATTTTCTGTCTTTGTCATTGATTTGGGTAAATGATGTTTAAATCATATCAGTGAATACTTTTCTGCTGACTGGTTTACACATAGACCCCTGATATCATGATTTTCTGATGTGATACTGAACTATACTGCCCAATGAAAATAAACAATGCAAGTGATGAAGGATATTGGAAGTGCTTCATACTCTGAGTGAAGGTCAGGATTATTGTATTTTATTTTTCATTCATTTCAACAGCCATTTTGTTTTTCTCTCCAGGACACGCTTACTGCTGCTGAATGCCTTCAATCTAGCAGAGGACAGTGTTACCATTGACAGTGTCTTTGAGTGGATTGAGAAGCTAAACACAACATATCCGCAGCAATTTGATATAATTGCCAACAAACTGGAAAACTGTGACCTGGAGAGTGAGCTAAACACTGTATGTTCCTCACCAGTACCCGTCTTACAGTGGTACACACTTAAAGAGCTATCGTTTACAGACAATTATTTCACATACAGTGTATGAGAGAAAAGCAAATAGAAATAACTAAATGTGAACATTGCAATAAATAATATAAGGTTGCCTAATTACTGGAGAAAATCCAGTGCTTGCTAAACTGTTTTTTGCATGTGAAAAAGAAAATTAAAACATTTATTGCTTCTAATAAAGAAGTACAGAGATAGACTAGACAGAACAAAAGAAGGACTGAACTAGACCAGGGGTTCCCAAACCTTTCCAGATCAAGACCCAAAAGAGAAATTTGGTCTCTCTCTGGGACCCAAATATACAACAATACATCATGATTTCCCACAACATCTGTATTTGTAAACTACCATTGATAAACACAACAAACCTTGAATTTAAAATATAGCCTATATGAAATATATAGTATTTATTTCATTGTAAAAGTATATATTGAGGTCATAGTTAAAGGTGGTGTTGTACTGGACGACATCCAGAATATATTATATAATCCTTCTCCTAACATACAAAGCCCTTAATGACAAGCCTCCATCATATCTTAAAGTCCATTACAACACCACCTGGGGGCAACTGTGGTTCAGTGGGTAGAGCAGTCATCTCCCAGCCGGAGGGTTGGAGGTTCGAATCACAGTGCCTGCATCCACATGTTGAAGTGTTCTTGAGTAAGGCACTGAAACCCCACGTTTCCCCCAATGGTTAGAACCATTGGTGTGAATTGGGGCCGCAGATGGCTGCCTTGGATCTGTACTGGAAACAAATTCCTTGTGTGTGCAACATGCTTGGCCAAATAAAGTTATTATCCTTATCCTTTGACTATGTAATAAACATATAATTGAATGTTTTAGGACAATTTAAAAACTGAAACATTTTGAGCATCATAAACACAGATGTTAAGGTGGAAGTCTTTCACTGACATGAATACAATTGTACAGGAGTACCTAATAAAGCGTATATACAATAGATGCTGCATTGGGGCTTTTGAGATGTGTCTCACCCACCGCCATATTGCCAGGGGTGGTCTGGCTGTTTTTGCCAGATTTAATAGTGGAGCATCATTGTGCTGCGTTTGGATGTTGTAATATAAAAAAATGCCATAACAAAACTACAGGGAATAACATTTCACATGTAAGAGGTTATCTTACAATATTTTATTTTTATAAATGTGATGAATTTGATGTGTTACAATAATTAAGTTCACTAGTCCTTTATATAGACTGCTGATACTAAATTAATCTCGCTAAAGATCAGCTCAAAAAAGTAATAAACCAGCAAAGCCAAGCAGACAGTGTATAACCTTTATGGATCATTTACAATGTGTTAACTTACACTATACATTTAAACTGTCCTGACCACATGGCCAGAATCCCCAACTTCATTGTTCACACTGTATGTTCACTCAGCGGGGCACGATGTGTGTGCTCACACTAGACATTTAAACAGAACCCTGGAACACATGTGTTCATTGACAACTCTAAAGGAAAAACAGTCTAACCTTTATCCATTTTACTTTTTACAGCTGATGAACAGCTGTAAAAAGTAAAAAGCTGATGAACAGTTGTAAAATCTGCTGTCAGTATTTCTCCTGTAGCTGCAGATCATGATGTTTTGATGAGACATTATGCAGTTTTGCACTGCCAGAGCTCGATTAGCCTCATCCATATACAGTTTATAAACATATTATATGCAGTCAATGGCGCCATTTCAGTTGATTCTCTCCTCAACATGTGCTATCTCTTCTGTGCCGTATTATTTTGTTGTCTTTGTACTAATGCAAGTGCACTGAACTAACTTCAGACCATGGATCTGCAACACAGCCGACCAGATTTCTGACATGCCAGAAATCCATTCCAGAGGTCAAGAGTCAGATCGCTGGTCAGCCGGGTCATAAAACTGGGATAAAACTACAACTGATCGGGCCGAAATTTGACCCAACTCAGAAAGTGGTTGGGCGTGACTGAATCTGGTGTAAAATCGTGCCAAATCTGTAGAGAGTCTGCTTGGCTCAAGACACTGGAAGTAATATTTTTCAATGGAATATATCACTATATGAGTTATTGTGTTAAGTAGCCTTAGATTGTCTAAATTAAACCGTTTCACGATGATAACATAACATATCACAACCCGTACCGAATCAGCACTGTTGCGGGTATTTAATGATCTTGTGTTGACTGTGGATGAATATTGCTATTCTGATTCTCTTAGATCTTTTGGCTGCTTTTGACACAGTAGACCATCGTATTTTGTTGTCCCGTCTGCAGCACTCTGTAGGACTTCATGGTGGTGTTCTTAAATGGTTTGAATCATCTTTGTCTGCTAGGAGTTTTTCTGTACATATTGACGAGTTCTCTTCTTCTGTTGTTCCTTTGAACTGTGGTGTTCCTCAGGGATCCATACTTGGGCCAGTCCTCTTTTCTTTGTATTTACTTTCCCTTGGATCGATTTTTATGAAATATGGGTTGTATTTTCATTGTTATGTGGATGATATTCAAATTTATTTGCCATTGAATGTCAAGAAGAGCAACTCATTTCAGACCTTGATGGACTGGCTGAGGGACATTAAGACTTGGTTATCATATAATTTCTTACATATTAATGAAAGTATAACAGAATGTGTTGTAATTGGTAACTCTGGTGTCACTGGTTCTGATATTCCTAGCTCTTTGGCCTCCTACCTGAGGCCTCATGTAAGAAATCTTGGGATGGTATTTGATGGTGCTCTTAAGCTGGACGAACAGATAAAATCTGTGGTTAAAGCTAGCTTCTTTCAATTGAGACTTCTGGCTAAGGTTAAACACTTTCTTTCTTTTAGTGATTTTGAAAAGGCAATTCATGCCTTTATTAGCACTAGACTAGATTATTGTAACGCACTGTATACTGGCATTTCTCAAGGCTTATTGTCCCGACTACAGTTGGTCCAAAATGCAGCAGCTCGTCTTTTAACTAAGTCACTCCAGTCCTGGCCTCTCTACATTGGCTTCCTGTTTGTTTTCGGATTGATTTTAAATTGTTGATGTTCGTCTATAAGGCTGTACATGGTCTAGCAGCTTCATATATTGCTGAGCTGATGCGTTTTTATACTCCAGAAAGGACACTTAGGTCTTCGAACCAGTTGTTCCTGGAAGTAGCGAAGTCCAGATGGAAACATTGGGGAGACTGAGCTTTTTCAGTTCGGGCTTTTGGGGAGACTAAGCTTTTTCAGTTCGGGCTCCTATACTGTGGAATGGTCTGCCACGGGAGATTAGATCTGCTCCGAACCTGTCTGTTTTTAAATCACTTCTTAAAACGCATCGCTGCACAGTGGAACGGTGCACCACCACTCCTGAGTCTGCTAAATCTTCCTGCAGGTTTTTTGCAGTCAAATGGGGGTTTTGATTTGTCTTTCTGACCAGCATACGAGCAGTTCTGTCCGAGAGTTTTCTTGGTCTTCCAGATCTCATCTTGACCTCCACAGTTCCCCTGATCTGCCATCTCTTAATTACATTTCTTACTGTGGAAACTGCAAGCTGACAACGCTTTGCTATCTTCTTGTAGCCTTCTCCTGCATTGTGGGCATCAATAACTTTCATTTTCAGGGTCTTACACAGCTGCTTAGAGGAACCCATGGTTGCTGGGTGTCCGCAAGTGTGTGCACAAGGTTTGAAGAGTCAAGGTATTTGTACAGCTTTGAAATTGGCATTTACCAATGACAGCTGTTGCTGTGCATCAGATCTAACGAGCTGATTAAGGTCTGATACCTTGTGAGAGACTTTGAGACTCTGGAACTCTTAGGGTGCCCAAACTTTTGCACCATGCCATAATAATGTTTTTATTTTTTATTTTTGTTCAATTTATGGCATAAGAAGTAACTATGCATCACTGTTTGCTGAAAATATTGTGCATTTTTTCCATTTCCAAGAGAAACTGTGTTAACATCTGTTCAAATAAAAAATCACCAAAATCTGTTATTTATCAAGGGGTGCCTAAACTTTTGCATAAGACTGTAAATAAATTTTGCTTGCTTCCTTGTCTCTGTATTGAAACCTTAAAAGCACACAGATTTGCATAAGGTGTGTATAGGTTCCAGAAAAGCACACCGAAAGACAAAGACAGGAGCAGTGAGGAGAAAGGATGCCGAGCCCAGTGACAGACAATGTGTTTGAAAGAAGTACTGTAGTTATCCCGTTAGCTTTAACATTTCCATACCATGTGTGCATACTCAGTGCCACTGGCAGATTGTATAGCTTATAAATGCAGCTGTGAGTCATTTCTTGCACACAACTGTAAGACTGCTTTATCAGAATATATAACTGTTAACCTGCAACTCTGCACAACCCTTCCAAAACATAACCTACTGTGTATAAAAAATGTATGTAAATAAAGTGAAATAAATTGAGGAAAATATGAACATTTCACTAGAAATGTAATGAAAAAAGACAATTGCGTAGCCGGCCAAAATATACATTTCATCTTTTACCTTTAGTGTTTGTTGTAATTATGTATTATGGCAGCAAGGTTACAATGCATGGGGTGGGCAGGATGGTTACTTTTTAATAATTACAAAGTGTATGTTCTATATTATAGAAATATTTTGTTACACTTCAAAAGATGACGTGTTTTGATATGAAAATCAGCATTTTTAATTTAACCAAACATCCTGTATCATAAATGCAGCTCTGAGGTTTGTAACAAACCAAACAGTTGTAAAATCAGCTGTAAATTCAGTGTGCTATGTTAATTTTAGTGTGGATAGACCTCCTGCCCTCATATACATACATGCATAGGAGGCACAGCCTCTCTCCTGGGAACATGGTGGCAACTTTGACATGTCAGTGTAATAGACAATGCGGCATCTAGTGTATATATCTATGGTTGGTGCTAATTAGCTGTGGGTTAGCATTGTCTTGTTCACCATTTTGAGTCAACAGTAAGGTGGTTCCACATTAACTTCTGATCAATGAATCTTAGTTTCAAACACTGCAAACTTTGGGAGAAATTTGTGGAAGTCTTCTGTTGCTGCTAACTCACTTCAGCTAATCCCAGTTACTGTAAATCAGTATAGTAATAGAAGTGTTAAAAAATATGGTTGTAGCCTTCTGTCTCTATTAAAAAATAACATTCCAGTGATTTACAAGCATCCAGTAGCACTGTCCATATTTTATTAGCAGAAAAAACAAGAATATCAGCAAAGAATGTAAGGAAAGAAAGAGCAAAGTGAAAAGCATGTGCATTGTCAGAAAGCAGGAAGTAGACCTTAAAGCCCATTTCAGTTCTCATTCCAGTCAAACTTTGTTTTCTCTCTTTCAGGCAGTAGAGGGAACAGGTCTGGCCTTCATTGTATACAGTGAGGCCATTAAGTACATGCCATTACCCCAGCTGTGGTCGGTATTGTACTTCATCATGCTTCTGCTGTTAGGATTGGGCAGCATGCTGGGCAACATCACTGCTATCATCACTCCGCTACAAGATTTCAAGGTTGCATCCCGCATGAGCAACGAGTTGTTTAGTGGTAAGATCCAGGCTAAAGAAAACTGAATATATATATAAAATCCCCACTTGCCCCACTTCGGAGCAGTCTTATTCCTTTCTTTCAGCTCGGGTCCTCTATGTCTGATTGGTGAAACACAGTCATGTGGTAGATCCACCAGCTGCATTTCTCTGGCAAAAATAAAGTATATATAATGTGTAGAATAAATGGTTAGAAAAGTAACGAGTTGAGTAGTCGAATGTAGCGGAGTAAGAGTAGCGTTTCTTGTGTCTAGAATGTAATACCAACTAAATTAATTTCAGACAAATCATCCCAATTTAAGTAATCATTTAATATTACAATTATTCTGAACAGGGTAGTAGTTAAATAGGTAAACTGGTAGTTAGGGAACAGAGAACAGAATCACTCCTCCTGCAATGCAATAGATACAGTATTAAATAAGAAGATTGTCACAGAGTCAGTCAGTCTTGGTCAGGGGTCTAGTCAGTCAGAGTCCCCTACCCAGGCCTGGGTCCCAAAGAGCACTGGTACTTTCACGGTAAACACTCTATTCCATTACATAATCCATATTAACATGTAAATTAAACCACTACAATACCGCACCTGATGTTGACTTGTGCAATTGGCTTGAAGTTGGCCTCTAGGGTTGTTTTCCACATTCCCATTGAGTTCTTGATGAAGGCTCTTAGGGTCCTGTTGATGTTGTACAGTTCCAAGCATTCCAGGATCCATGTGTGAGGCATTGAGTCATAGGCTTTCTTGTAGTCAATCCAGGCAGTGCACAGGTTGGTATGCCTAGTCTTGCAGTCTCGAGTGACTACTTTGTCAACCAGTAGCTGGTGCTTTGCTCCTCTGGTGTTACTACCAATACCTTTCTGGGCCCTGCTCATGTATTGAGCCATGTGCCTGCCCATCTTAGCTGCTATGATGCCTGACAGGAGCTTCCATGTTGTGCAGAGGCAGGTTATTGGGCGATAGTTAGATGATACTGCTCCCTTCTGAGGGTCCTTCAGGATCAGGACTGTCCAGCCTTAAGTTAACCACTCAGGGTGGGTTCCATCCATTAGTAGCTGGTTCATTTGTCCTGAACAGGTGCTCATAGAGTGAAGTTAGCTTCTTTAACCAGTAGGCGTAGATCATGTCAAGGCCTGGTACTGTTCAGCTTTTCATACGTGAGACCCTCTTTTGGTCTCAGTGTCAATGTCTGCCATTGTGATGATTATTGGGTCTTGTTCAGGGAGGTTGCTGTGGTCTGCTCTCAGGTCCACCAGCCACTGGGCATTGTTGTTATGTGATGCCTCCTTCTCCCCTATGCTCTTCCAGAATTCTTCAACCTCTGGGCTTGGTGGGTCTGCTCTCACGTTATGACCCTGCCTCTGTTAGGGTCTCTCTCAAGCCAGGGGGCAAGAGAGAGATAAGAAGGACCCAAACTGCAGTGTGACAGTTTAGACAAATAGAGAAAGTTTTATTAACACAACTAAAACAGGGGAAAACTGATGGTGGTAATGGCTAAGAGTCAGGAATGACAGTCCAGTTCACAGGGGAGCATGTGGAGACAGGCTGACCCAGTGGAGTGGTGCGAGGAAGAGGAGTTACTGGAGGTGGATAGTGGCGGCTGTGTCGAGCGGCGAGCGAGATGGTTGCTGTAGGAAGACTGGCCCAGAAGAGATGGTGCCAGCGTGGAGAGCTGCTGGTGGGTGATGACCGAGTCGAGTGGTGAGTGAGACGGTTGCTATAGGAAGGCTGGCCCAGATGGAATGGTGCCGGTGTAACAGGATCAGAGGTAACAAAGCAGGAGCTGCTGCATTGTAGCTTGCATGGTCATCAACGTCAACAAACCGGCGGAGACTGAGTGAGAACTTAGAGTTTAAGTATGCCAGCTCATAATCAGTGTGATTAGCCACAGTTGAGAGGATTCCAGAAATGGCGGTGTTTGCGGGAGAGGGGGAGAGAAACAGGGAGAGAGGCAGGGAGTGTATCGCAACCCTGACAGCCACTGAGAGTACACCCTGGATGGGGCACGGGGGAACATCTCCTGGCTTCAACTTCTCTGGTGTACCTCTTCAATCGGGTGGCCAGGGCTGTGAGCCTTTGCTTGGCAATCTCTAAGGCCTCGGGTATGTATAGTGTGGTGTACTTCTTAGGTACCCCTTTCTTCATCACACCTTTCTGTAATTCCAATAGCTGGCTAACTTCTCTCCTTGTTGCCTTGATCTTGGTCTCCAACCTCCTTCTCCATGGAGGATACTGCTCCTTGTGGCCTTTGTTGAACTTATAGCCTAGCATCTCAAGTATCAAAGTTGCTGTGGTGTATATGAGCTTGTTGTCACTATTTATATTCATGTCTGCTTCCTAGTGCAGCATATAATATGTTGCTATGCAGAGAATGTTAAAACCTAAATTGTAAATTAGAGTATCAGTGACTGAGTGCTGTATTTTGCTTGCAGGATTAGTGTGTTTATTTTGTCTGCTGCTTGGCTTGGGCTTCACCACCTCATCGGGGAATTACTGGTTCACCATGTTCAATGATTACGGAGCCACTTTGTCCCTACTGGTTGTTGTTCTCATTGAGGTCATAACAGTCAGTTACATCTACGGAATTAAAAGGTTCGTGTATTTGTGTGCAGTACCGTAGTACCTGCATTTATATGCCTTCACTTTAGCTTTTGTTTTGGCTGTTTAGTGGCTAGTGTGTAAGTATATCAAGAAGCAATGCCTTTTCAAACATTGTAAAATATTACATTATCTGCTCGCTTTAGGTTTGAAAAAGACATAGAAGACATGCTCGGTCATCGTCCCAACTGGTACTGGAAGATCATGTGGGCAGGAACCAGTCCCCTTCTCCTTATTGTTCTCCTCATCTCCTACATCATCAACTATATCCAGGGAGGGGCACCAACATACCAAGCATGGAACATAGAGCTGGTTAGTGTTGGCTTCATTTCTTCTCCATTATGATGTATTGTACATGTAGGTTTTCAGTCTCCAAGCTGGTGCAAACGTATGCATACATAGGGTTAAACTTGGCTATAGCCATCCAGAGCTAAGTTCCACTTCCTGATGTCCAAATCACAGTCACTCTGCATTGTCTTGTCGTGGCTCGAGTGTGATATCAACTAAATTAATTCAGACGAACCGTCCCAATTTAAAGGATCATTTAATATTACAATTATTCTGAATAGAGTAGTATTTAAACACATAATCTTGTAGTTAGGGAACAGAGAACAGAGATCAGAGAACAGAGACTCTCCTCTTGCAATGGAATAGATAAAGCATAAGAAGATTGTCAGAGCACCAGTCAGTCAAGTAATTTGATGCCGGTCCCGAGTCAGTTCCCCTGTCAACCCCCAGTCAGTCGTCGTTTCCCCCCGGGCCTCCGAGGCTGGGCTTGTGGTACACTGTTCATGGTAGCATGGTCATCCTGTCTCCCCCTTCTTCTGCTCTAACCCAGCTTTTTA
>NW_018128125.1:70007-78661 GCF_001952655.1 Monopterus albus
CACATTTCCTTTTTCTAAACCTGAACAGAGCACACGAACAGTTCACATAAGGCTACAGCTACAATATATCCATTCCCTATCTGAGGAGGAAGTCACTCAGGATGTTGACCCCTAGGCTAAACAAGGGACACAGCCCAAGATATTCTTGCAAGCGCCAGAGACAGATCAAGCTTCCGTACACACTGAGCTCAGCCTTACATCCTTACACAACTACCACAAGTATTATCTAAATATGAACTACATACTGTTTTATTACATATTACCTCTGGAATCTTGTTTATTGCTAATCACTACAGTCTCATTGTTTCCAGAGTTGACACTTTTGGTGTGAAACCCATTTACACCTTTTGTCTTATCCTCTCACACCAATGAAATAAGCATTAAATGCCCAGAAGCAGCCCTGCATGTGACTGACAGTTTACAACTGTTTCACAAGCAAAAACAGACCAAATTTATTTAGTAGAACATTAAAATCATTATTCAGTTTTTCTGTGTAAGTTGCAGTTGCAGGACCATTTTGACCTGGGTTTTTAAAATCAAATGTTTGCTCTTCAACTAATGTCATCTTTTAAGTCTTGGTTGCATGTGTTTCTTTTTTTAATCAACCAGTTCAAAGTAACATGAAAAATGCAGTATAAGTGAGAACCAAAAGTATAAGTCTGCTCTTACTAGATGTTTTAATGCTACTATTACCTGTACAAAATGTCACTGAGCTCCTGGGTTGCACAAAGGCATGGTTTGCTGACTTTCTTTGATTTTACATAAACTGGAAGAACAGCAAGAATGCATTTGTCTCTGGCTCCATCAAAGGCTGCCTTTCTTTGGTTTAGGATTATGAGTGCTGGGGAGACTACTGCTTGCGCTGAACTAGTCTTCTCTTGGTCTTCAGCACCTGCATGCCTGGAAACGTCCTTTCTATGAATATCTAACACATTTGGCATACCATTTTTCCTCATGGCTCTTATTCATATGCCCTTTATTCAGACATCCAAAGCAGAGACCAGCCTTCCTTATGAAATCTAATTTGATGACACTCCACTAGTGTGTGACTTCCTTTGCAGAAAAGGCATGGTTTGGTGAAAGTGACATTACTTGATGTTTTGTCAGCTATACCTTTGGCCGTTCTTCATTTGGTGCAGATATGCTAGTAGCAAAGCTATTTCTTTTTCTTTCTTTCCCTCAGTGAAACTAGCCCTTCATTCTGTTCAACAGCTGAGCCTTGTAAATCTCCAAAAAGTGGGTCTGTGATGAGCTTTGCCTGCCTATCTACAAGGATGACTAAGTCAGGATTCAGACAACTTTCTTTTCCCAAAGGGCAGTTCAGTTTTACTATCAACCAGTTCACAACCAAGCAAACATATAACATAAACTATGGTAGACACTAATCAATAAATCAAATAAATCTAAATCAAATCATAAATCAAATAATCAATGAATAAATATACACACAAAACAACAATAAACCAAAATATTTCCCATAAGAGATGATTATATAAAATGCCTATGATCAGCATTCAGCAGCGTGATAGCAGAAGGAATAAAAGAATGAGAATTTGTCCTTTTTAAAAGTACAATGCCTCCGTGGTGGCATTAATCTCAGTTCATTTGACAAGACATGATTGGATTGTCTAATGATTCCTTCAGCTTTTTGGATCACCAGTTTTTTCCAAAGGGAGCCCAGATCCTTCAGCTGTATACCATATCTTAGGACAGATCATAACTATAGTGTTAAGACTGTTCCTGTCCTTTACAGATAATCCACCAAATCAGCGGATAAAAGAAAATGTCAAAAGGCTTTCAATTAAAGACTGATAAAACACAAAGCATTAAAATGTTAAGCGTTCTTAGCAAGTATACTCTGTTGTCCACAACTGACAATCAATTCTGTATTTGCATCAAATTTCATTTTGAATCAAACACAGTTCCAAGATACTTACTGTATATGTATTTACAGTTTGAACATCAGTGCTGTTTATGGTGCCTGGTTTGTGTCTGTCATCATTTCTCCCAAGGCCAACAGTCACTGGTCTTTGATACATTCTTATCCAGGTTATTTATACTCCAATCAACAAAAGCAGGTAAAGCACATCAGCAGTCTGTCTCTGAGTTTTTAAAAAAAGACATAAGTAATGTGTCATCAGAGAATTTCACTAGAACACTATTTCACTGACCTGAAGCGGTTTGTGTATATGATAAACAGAAGCGGGGAAAGTACACACCCCTGAGGTGAGCTCATGTTTGAAACCAGAATGTGAGACTTAACTCCATTTACTAACACTTGCTGAATTCTGTCTTTCAGGATATTTAAATGCGAGGTTGCATTTTATTTAAAAAATGCTTTTAGACACTATCAAGAATAAAAATGTTCTCCAGTCTTTTACCAGCCTGTTATGCAAACTGCAGTAGGTCTAGTTTGCCATCAAAAATCAATACAGCCTCTTCTTGTAAAATGTTTCCAAAGTTTGGGATTGGCTCCAAATATACAGTATCAGCATAGTGCATAGTGTGCAAATGAATAACAGCAGTATTCTGTGAGTAGAGTATGTGCACATTAACAGATCACTTCAGTGTTACAGGTAACATAAGTGTACTGCATTAGTCCCAGGAGGAGAAATGAGAAGGGGTGAGTGTGTGTAGTGATATAGAGGAAGGCAGTGGGGGGTCAACGGGGGACAGAGTTCAGTAAGGAGACAGCTGTGGGGAAAAAGCTGTTCCTGAGTCTACTGGTCCGGAGGCTCCTGAAGCGCCTCCCAGAGGGTAGGAGGTCAAACAGTTTGTGAGCAGGGTGAGGAGTCCTTGAGAATGCTGTGAACACGTCAGAGACAGCGTTCCCTGTGGACACCCTCAGTGGCTGGAAGTGAAGTCCCTGTGATGCGTTGGGCAGTTTTCACCACCCACTGCAGCACCGCTGCAGTTGGAGACAGAGCAGTTTCCATACCAGACTGTGATACAGCTGGTCAGGATGCTCTCGATGGCACAACGGTAGAAGTTCACCAGGATGGCTGAAGACAGGTGGTTTTTTTCAGGAAGAAGAGGCACTGGTGAGCCTTCTTAACCAAGCTGTGGGTGTTGGTGGTCCAGGCCATATCCTCTGAAATGTGGGTCCTCAGGAATTTGAAGCCAGAGACATGTTCAACAACCATCCCCTTAATATGGATAGGGTCGTGTGTGCCTCTTTTCTCTCTCTTGTAGTCTACAATGAGCTCCTTGGTCTTGTCGGTGTTAAGGAGCAGGTTATTGTCAGTGCACCACACAGCCAGGTGCTGTACCTCCTCCCTGTAGGCTGACTCATCATTGTTGCTGATGAGGCCGATCCCCGTGGTGTTGTTTGCAAACTTGATGATGGTGTTGGAGCCATGCACAGGCCTGCAGTTGTAGGTGAAAAGGGACTAGAGGAACGGGCTCAGCACACAGCCCTGTGGTATGCCGGTGTTGAGGATAGTGGTGGAGGAGCGGATGTTGGCTGATCTAACAAGCTGAGGCCTGTTGGTCAGAAAGTCCAGAATCCAGTTGCAGAGGGAGGTGCTGAAGCCCAGGTCAGACATCTGTGGTTGTTGGGGTGGAGTTGCTGGGCTTGTAGTCACTGATGACCTGGATGCCCTTCCACATAGATTGGGGGTCAGAGTTTGTGAAGTGTTCCTCGATCTTTAGCTTGTAGTGTTGCTTGGCCTTTTTGATGCCCCTCCTCAGGTTTTCCCTGGATAAGCTGTAGGCCTGTGCATTACCAGATCTGAAGGAAGAGTTGCAGGCCTTCAGTAGGAGCTGTGCCTCCTTGTTCATCCATGGCTTCTGATTTGGCTACGTGATGATCTGTTTCTGGGTTGTGACACCATCAATGGTAGTGTTAATAGTGAGAGTCACAGGTAGCCCAGGAGGCAAACTTACTCCAGTCCATGTGGTGAAACCTGTCCTGTAGTACAGGGTCTGTCCTCGTTGAAGGCGGCTTCACACGGTGGATGAGTGGTGAGTACTTGGGAATGAGGAACAAACAAAGGTGATCTGACTGTCCCAAGTGGGGGAGGGGGGGTCACCTTGTATGCAGCAGCCATGTTTGTGTAAACATGGTCCAGAGTTTTATTTCCTCTGGTGTGGTTAAAATCACTTGCAACAATAAATGCAGCCTCTGGGTGTGCAGTCTTTTTGCTAATAGCCGCATGAAGTTCGTTCATAGCAAGCTTGGCATTAGAGTCCCGGGCGATATAAGTTGCAGTTATTATAGTGGAAGTGGTTGGTCCCTGTGAAGGTAAACAGGTCTACACTTAACCATAAGAAATTCCAGGTTAGTTGAGCAGTGTCTCTCAGTGATGACAGAGTTCGTACACCAAGTTTTGTTAACATACTGTAAATGCACAGTCCTTCCCCCCTGGTCTTACTGGAGCCATCTGCCATTTTATCTGCCCCGAGTGTGTAGCATCCAGCTAGCTCGATAGCACTGTCAGATATGCTGCTGTTTAGCCAGGTTTCTGTGAAAATCATAATCTTGCAGTCCATAAGTCTGTTACTCTTGATGATGCAAAGCCATATCTCATCCATTTTGTTCACCAGTGAGGAAAATGCTGGGTAAAGAGAGTGCTGGTGTGGTGTTAACTTTAGCTTAGCTTTAACTCTTCCACGCTTTCCAAGCCTTTGCTTATGATCCTGATGCCGCCTTTGGGCGCTTCCGCTCAGCCCGGTTGGGTGTGTAGGCTCCGGTGTTCTGGAGATTTCAGGGGTGAGTCAAAGATTGGAGATAAAGCTGCTGGAGTGGTGTAGACCGTTTTCCAAAAGTTCTTGCCAGGTGTAGGATATCAAGGTGAACCTGTTCTGCACAAACAGACACAAAATAAGCAGGAGAATCATTGCAAAATTGCAAAATCTGGGGAGACGCTGAGCGTCGCATTGTACACGTGCCGCCATCTTGGTCATGTAAATATTTCGGCAGAGAAAACACTGTGCACAGACATTCTGGGGGTTAGATGTTCAAGTTCAAAGAAAGGGCACCCCTCTCACTGATAGTTATTAAAACCTACACAAGGACATTTTGTCCATCTTGTTCACCAGTGAGTGCACATTGGCGAGGAAAATGCCAATATAACAGCATGTGTTTCATCTGCTTCCGGTAACATGCTTTTATTCTGACACCACTTGCGGTCTACAGTCTCACCTGAGCTATGGACTATTTACACTAATCAGTGGTAACAATCTGCACCTGTTGACAGCCATTTATAGGCAGCTTCCTCCCACCAGGAAGCTGCCAGATTGTTCTAACTCATGTTCAGACTTTCCAGCGTTTCTTCTTGTATCTGTTATTCCAGCTCTGACCCCGGATTGCCTTGTGACCACCGATATCTGCATAACCATTCTGATTCTGATTGTATTCTGTGCATCAACTTATGGACTTCCCTTACTGACTGATCTTCTTGTGGATACCTTTTCTCCTGTTGCATTTTCTCCAAAATGGCACCATTGTCTGTGGCTTGCTGTTGGTCACTCCCATGTGCATTACTGTTTCCCCTGTTTTTGCTGTTTCAGTTGACTGTCATTCGGAATGTATCGTCTCTATTAGTGTATGATTGCACAGCCCTTCTCAATATTCGCTCGTCTATGGAAAAATGCCCCACTGTACATGGTTGGGAAGATTCGAAGTCTCTCCCACCACCCTCTCTAACCCTAACACCTACCCCTTAAACCATCAACTCTTAACACCCACCCATAGGATTATTCTAACCATAACCAGTTTAAACTCTATTTAGAATTGATCTTTAACGTATTTCTTAAATTAACACCTAACCCGTAGTTTTACCTTAACCTTAACCGCTCCACACTCTAATGCCTAAACTTAACCAAGATTATTGGACTTTAACATCAAGCGCATATGCTTATCCTAAACTTAACTAGCCCAGACCCTAATCTAAAATTGGGTATATCGTTTCAAAACCCAAACATGGGAAAACAATGGAGCATAAATTGGTTGGTAACCAGCAGGAAAACCAAACAGGGAATGCAAACAAGATAAAATCAAAGGAGGATTTATTTACCTGTTTATTCATCATAAAACCCAAACATGGAAATACAAACAACAGCACATAAATTAGTCTGAACTTGGCATAAAGCCCAAATATGGGAAAACAAACATTAGAGCTTAAATCCTATGCAGTCCTTACTTCATTTGCCCACGAAGAAAGCGGCCTAAGAGACGAGGTAAGAGGGGAGGAATGGCTGCAAGGCTCAAGGCCTTTTGGTGTTCAGCTTCCACTGGCTTTACCTACGCTTACCTTCGGCCCATTGGTCCGGACTTCTAGGAGCCTCTTCCATGTTGCCAGTTTCTGCGAAGCCCAAGAACAGGTGTAAACTGGTCCAACCTCCGATCACTGACATGATCTACCCAGCCGCCAAACTTCGCTTCATCGATCCGGATGGGTTTTGTAGTGGTCAAAAACAAACAAGATACAAGTTAATATGGACTATGTAATAGAATACTATTAGAGTGGGTAGATTATACACAAACCGTACATTTATAGCTAGTTAAAAGATGTTTATATAACTTGGGCATAACTTCAGCCTTGTGTGAGCTGGACTATGCTTGCATAATTTGGCAGGCATTGACCTTATTCTGTTCTCGGAATGGTGTGTGTGTGTTGAAACAACATACATGACTGTCAAGCTTTCTGGTCAAGCTGTTTCCTGTTTTTGGGTACATCTCAGGGTGGTTCCTCTTAAAAGTGGAGACAGGAAGCTAAGTTCGGAAACTGACATAAGACCCTGTGAATAAAGCTGGCAACAGGGTTGGTCAGAGAGGAAGAAGTGTGTGCGTTTGAGAAGGACAGACGAACAGCCAGAACCTGACCGGGAGGGGACCAATCTGACTCTGGACTCTGGACTTGACTGACTGACTGTGACAGTCTTCTCATTTAATACTGTATTTATTCCTTTGCAGGAGGAGTGATTCTGTTCTTCTGTTCCCTATCCAGATTGCTGGATTATTTTACAATTTATTGAATAGTATAGAAGTATTGTAATATTAAATAACCATTTAGATAATTTGTCTGAATTAATTTAGTTCATATCAGATCTTGGCTACCACAGTTTGATTAACGCCGGGTCTCTAGCTAACAAGACTTTTATTCTAAATGACTTTTTTTATATCGCGGGAACTGGATTTTATGTTGTTAACTGAGACCAGGCTAAAGGAAGGTGAGCATTATGCATTTTCTGAACTTCTCCCACCGGATTGCTCCTTCTTTAGCTTCCCGCACACATCAAGCAGGGGCGGCGGTCTGGTGGACCTCTGCAGACACACACCCATGCTCACACCTCTTCCTAAAGACTGAGATTTGCACTGAGCTGCACCTTATAATGTTACTACATTCTTTTGCTGCTAACATGCTACTGACCTGATTAGGTTCCATACATCCCTTTTTTTTATTTGTTCATATTTTTATACTGACTTATACAATTTTGTGTTATGTAAATAATGTATCTTTTAAGCCTAGAGCTGCCAGAAAACAATTTGTTGTGCTATGCATAATGAAAATAAAAATTCTTGACTTGACTTGACTTCTATAAAGCTGCTCGATTTGCTTCTTACTTTCAGTGTGCAGAAGATGCAGAAGATGCACTAGAGCAGTGGTCCCCAACCCCCGGGCCACGGACCGGTACCGGTCCGTGGATCAATTGGTACCGGGCCGCACAAGAAATCATTAATTATTTCCGTTTTATTTATTATCTGAGTCTGAACAATCTTTTATTTTGAAAAATGACCGCATTCTCTCGGTTACATCTCGCTCACTTGAGCGCCAAAACTGGCTTACTTGTGCGACATATTCAGCCTGCTCAATGAACTCAATCTGTCACTTCAGGGGAAAATGACAACTGTCTTCAAGTTGGCAGATAAAGTAGCTGCATTTAAAGCCAAACTGGATTTGTGGGGACGGCGCGTCAACAGAGGCATTTTGGACATGTTTCAAACATTAGCGGGGATTTTGGGTGAGACTGAGCCTGAGCCTTCATTCTCCCAGCTGGTGCACGATCACCTGTCTTTGCTTTTAAAAGAGTTCGAGCGCTACTCCCCAACCACAAAGGACCCACGAACTGCCAAGGAATGGATCCGCAACCCATCTGTCAACAAACCAGGTGAATCCAGCAGGTCTGTGCAAGAAGAAGATCAACTGCTGGAGATCGCAAATGACGGCGGCCTTAAAAGTATTGTGGCGACCTACGTCGGCTATTGGGGAGGGGTCTGGTGGCAGCGACATGATGCATGGGGGGCATCATGGGAGTTCAGCGACTAGTTCGGGGAACAGTCGTAAAGTGTTTTATTGTGTTCTGATGTGTTACCCTGTTGTGTGTTATCTTAATGAATTATACTGCTATGTGTTTTGCTAGCTAGTTGTGTGCTGTGTTCTGAACCATAAGTCTAAGTTGTATGTGTAAAACTGACCCTGTTGGGAATGTGATGTGTGGTGCGGTTCTGTGTTCTAAATAAATGACCAGAAAGACAGAGTTGCATGGTAGTCATTATGAAGGACACGCCCAAGTGCTACCCAGAGTCGTGCGGTGTATGGGACCTGGAGTAGGCACTAATTGACAGCATAGGTGCTAGCGCCCTGCTAGCTAGTTTAGCTGCTCAAAGTATAGGTAGTCTCTCTCCTCCACGCCGGGGGTCATTACAATAT
>NW_018128125.1:79005-79607 GCF_001952655.1 Monopterus albus
CAAGTGTTGACCGGTCGGCAGTGATAAAAAGGTTGGGGACCACTGCACTAGAGCACCCACTGCTGGCCCTAGATCTACTTGATTGTTTGATTGTAGATTTCAAAGTTCAAAGTGTTGATTTTGTCATATGCACAGTTAGGAAGCGTGTTTCCCTGTACAATGAAATTCTTACTTTGCCGTCCACATGAATGCCACAAAATACAAATGAAATATAAAGTAGATAAATAAGTAACACAAAATCTCAGGCACTTTAAGCAGCAACAGATGCAGCAATATAATAAAAGAAATATAAGAATATAACAGAATGTATGCTGCATGGGAGCAGCATGTGCAGCAGAGTCATTGTGCAATTATGCATGTAACACAAATAAGTAACACAAAATCTAGGACACTTTAAGCAGCAACAAATGCAGAAATATAATAAAAGAATATAATAAATGTATGCTGCATGGGAGCAGCATGTGCAGCATTCAGTAGTCATTGTGCAATTATGCATGTGCAAACTGAGAATGTAAACAGTACATCACGTATTTCCTGGTAATAAACTCCTCAACTGTTTAAGAGTCTGATGGCAGAGGGAAAGAAAGAGTTTTTCAGTCTAG
>NW_018128125.1:84382-94285 GCF_001952655.1 Monopterus albus
GTTCCACACCCACTTATCCATATAAAAATGATTACAGTAATACAAAATACAGTATAAAGTAAAAATAAAACAAATTAACCTGCACTTTACCTTTGAAAAGAATCGTGGCTGGTGTGAGGGGCCATTGTTGCAGTACAGATGTTGACTAAACGAGTGACGCGTGAGAACCATCGGCTCAGTTGTGACGTACGTCACATGATGCTTGGCAGACAAAGTGTACATACTACTCATATTGCGAGACCTCGCTCATATATTGAATCAAAATTTTTTGCTTGTCTTGCAAAACACTCACAAACCTGGTTACTCACAATCCAAGGTTCCACTGTAATTATGTTCGGGTCTCGGGTTGAGTAATATGCTTGAGTTGAAGATCACTGCCACACCTCCACCTCCTCAGCCTGTGTTTCGAGGGATGTGACAGTTACTGTGACCAGGTGGAGTGGATTCATTTAGACTGACATGTTCTTTCTGCTGTAACCAGGTTTCAGTAAGACACAATAAATCAATGTGATGTTCGTTTATCAAATCATTCACTAACACAGATTTAGATGAGAGAGATCTGATATTTAATAGTCTACATTTGATTGTCCTGTTACTTTGTTCTATAAGAAGAGTAGTCTTAATTTTAATTTGGTTCTTATGAATAACTCCTCTTGACTAGATTTTTGATTTATATAATTTAGGTGGTTGGGGGGCAGACACAGTCTCTATGGGGTAATGGGAGTTTTGGATGGGTAGCAGCTGCAAAGAGATGCAGAGAGGCGTGTAAGACTGCGACCCTGTGTCCTGGACTCGACTCTGGGTTGTCATCATTTAGGTTGTAAAATAAACTGGTCTGGATTTCTAGATACGACAGCTGCATCATCCAAAGTGGCATGGATGTTGTCTCTGCTAACAGACCAGGTTTCCCCTAAAATATTTTTCAGTTATTTATGAAGCCCACATCTTTTTCTGGATAAAAAAATCTTGAATCCTTGAATAAATTGATTTAAAATTTTTTCCAACAAATAGATATTTAGAAAAGGAGGGAAAAAAGGACAAAGGGGGGCATGGGCTGGTTGTATTTTGATACTGATGATACTAAATGTAGTAATTATAAATAAGAAAAAGGGTTAATCAATAAATGATCATTATTATTAGCTTTGTCAGTGCAATCACCATATAATATACATTAAAAATTTTAATTAAATGAGAACAATTTGTGTACAAAAAGATTTAATTATTTTATGTATAAATACACTATAAATAGCAGTAATATGTAAAGTATCATTATCACTACTAATAGTATTAATAATAAGAAAGAAAGCGTATTCTGTTTCCAAGCGTTGGTGGTAATATGCACGGCCTTGGCCCCAAGGTGTCTGGTTTAAATTGAATTATGTCAAACATGGGTTCCAAAAATTAATACTAATATTGCTGATGTATTATATTAGCCCACTTATCATCCGCTTGTCCCGGTTCCCCATCATCTGATACATAATGAGGTCTTGTCTAAGGACCCTTACTGGACATAAGCCACAACTGGGATTTGAACTCCAGTCTCCCATATAAAGAGCAGCAATCATACCACTACACTACTGTAACAAACCACTTATGGATGAGAGATGAGAACTTGGATCTGATGAAGTGCTACTATACTAGTAACCTCAACAGGAGGGGATATATGAAGCATATAAGGGAAATGTGGATGCACAAATGACCAACATCCACACTGAGTAACAGCTAGTTATCCAACAATTCAACAGCGGTCTTTATTGTTTTTTCTCTTTCCAGTTTTCTACAGGTTTTTTCTGATGCAAACTGATATGTATATCAAAGTTATATAAATACAGATTTTTTATATTTATTTATTAAACAAAAATGTAATTTTAATTTAACTAAAATTAAACTTAAATTTTATTTTTACAAATAAATCAATATCTATTTTTTCCTAAAACTAACTTTGATAAACATATCAATCTCCATTGGATAAAACCTGTAGAAAACTGGAAAGAGGGAAAACAACACATTTTAAATGTCTGCCATATGAAGTAATGAAAATTGGCCTTGCCTTTGTGATATGAGGTGGTAAGCGTAGCTTTAAAAGAAGCCAATTTTGTGTCAAAATAAGCAATAGTACTGCACAACACAAGCTACACAAATGATTATATTTTGCAACACCACCTGAGTTATTAACTAATGTGTTAACTGTACCTCCTGCTCCCTCAGGGTAGGTCTGTGGTGATGGAGTATCCCATTTTTGGTCAAGTGTTCATTGGGCTACTGCTGGTATCGTCAATCAGCTGTATTCCCATCACAGCTCTGTATGTCTACTGCAAGAAGAGGAATGATGGAAACCATCACAAGAGGCAGTATTCCATAAGCACAGTCTGTGTTTAGTGACGAGACAATGACCAGCCTTTTTAGTCACCTCCATATTTCTATTCCAAAACTGAACACAACAATAGTACATCATCTCCTATTACATGGAGGGACAGTCTCACATGATCAGCTGTGATTTCTGTTTGCTTTCCATTTTTTTCTATACTTTCACCAAATGTCACATTATTGTAAACATTTTAAACTGTTCTCCCTGCAGGAGGAACTCTTTTGCTATAGTGCCCCTATACAGGAGAAAACATAAAGTGAACATTAAAAACCTGGTGTTTGCTCCATTAAGAAAAGAATATTTTCCAGTGAACGTATTACATCATTTCTTTGAGTATTAAAATCTGACATCTGAGCCAGATACTTATTGTAAAGACAAAGTTCTTAGTTTAAAAGTTATTAATTACTGAACTTATAGTGCTAAACTCAACAAGGTATTTGTAACTCTGTAGTAACTCTGTGCTTTATTGTTACACTTTGTAAGGATAAATGTCTCTTTTAATCAGTATTAATTTATTTAGTTAAATCAGTGAATCAGCATTCTTAGTTCTTTTCTTATTGTGACTTTTGTACAGGAGTGGGGTGAGGTGACAACACTTGTGATGCGTTAAGAAATAAAGGTCAGACTTCTACAATAGAAAGTGAAAACCTGAAGTTTAGCATCCAGGGTGGGACATATTTTGTACAAGCCATCTAGACAGTCATATCTTACCAATGGTTATCACTGTTAGCCACACAAGTTTGTCTACACACCCTATGCCCTATTGCCTGTTTGCTGTGCCTATACAGATTGTATCATTTGATTCATTGTCATTCATTGTGCACTTTGGTGATGACCATTCAGCTGAAATAACTGCATGCTTAAGACCACCAAAGAAAGTCTATTGAATTCTTCTGCATTTCTCAACATTTTTTGTTTTTACCACTACACCCATCAATACTTTGCACACTGAAAGAAATTTAATTCATGCCATTCCAAAGTGAGAAGAAATTTGTTTTAGTCTCAGATAGCAGATTCCACAGCTTAAACATGCTATTACTAGAGATATACTTTGTTCAGTTGCAATGAAATTCATATTTACTGCAAATGTAGTTGTAATTCAGTATTCTGACATTATTGTACTAAATGGTCATAATATGATGAATGCATAGTAGGTAGATATATAGCGCATGCATTGAGGTACAAGATGTAACAAGTCAGTTTGTTATCTTTCATATCTTATAGAAGGTCCAGCAGACATGCCTCCAGTAGCATTAGTTATTTATTATTTATTCTTCAGGATAATAGGAAACATGGCATTTAATGCAAAAATCCAATAGTTTTTCTATAGCAGCACACTTATGTTGTTAAAACAGGGCTGTCTTCATTACCAAAGGATGTTCCGTGACCCAATAGCAAGGACTCAGACATTGGGATGAATGAAGTGATTTACCGAAGGCTGACTGGGAGTCGAGCAGTCACGTAACTTTTGGCTGCGCAATCACAATGAGTTGAGTGGGAGAGCAGTTGGCAAAGCAGGTCTGATCCATGGAGCTCAAGGTGAAGATCACTGGAGCACAGGTTGGCAAGCTGGGTGACAGATTTGGTGTGACAAGGTTGGATGATAATGTCGGTGTGGCAAGGTCGGGTGAGCCAGGAATGCGGGAGAAAACGGGTGGGAAAAAAACATCTACTAAATAATCCAAGGTAAGTGTGGTAGCCATATGTGTGTACCACATAACTCACAGATCAAACTGGCGAAATGTGGGGAGCAGGGCTGCTGTCTAAATACAGCAGAGCTTGATTGCTGAGTGGAGACGGCTGTGCCAGCAGGAGCGCTGAGCAGCCAACCACATCCAGCTGGGCACAAAGTAGACTGTCACACCTGGTAGACTCAGACACCAGAGAGAAACAAATCAAACAGGCACAGAGGAAGAGAGAGGACAGTAGGCTCCCTGGCATATGTTGGGAAACTGAACTGTGTATGAAGGCCACAATATGCTAACCCCTGGACATAGAAATAAAGCTTAACCTCTCACACTAAGGTGGCATATTTGAAACATATTAAAGCTCCAAACACTGCTTGAGGTTTTATGATGGAGATATTCACTCAGCAATTAACTACCATGAACCTGTGAAGTATGTTCTCAGATGTTACTGTACTGAGAAATTTTTATAAACCAGTATACTCTGGCTCTTTGAGGAAGTGTTAAATTTTGTCTGAAATAACCAATGAAAGCTGTGTAAGTGGACACTTAGGACCATATCTGTTTTGCACAGTATTTAGTTGACATAAGATGTTATTTAGGATAGGATATTTAAGGAATAGTGTATATTATGTAGCAAGTAAACCCTTTTCTGATGTAACTGTCTAAAATCATTTTAGCAGTTCAATCTTGGCCTACTGTCAACCTTGTGAACTGTTATTGTTGTGATGTTGCGTAGCTCGGCTTCCAGTATTTGTTTGTTCACCTGTTCTCTCCCCACTACTCTGTCACCGCTATCAGTCATCATTCCACTCACCTGTTGCTCCTTATCCCCCGGTCCTGTTCCCTGCTGTTCTGCCTCCACAATCAGTCACCATGCCATTCACCTGCTGCTCGTTATCTCCTGGTCCGGTCCTGTACATGTACACCTGTTTTCTGTTCATTCGCTGCTTGTTCATACCCATAGTGCTATGCATGTGTGTCCCGAGCTCACCTTTCTTCGTCTCCGTGGTCCGCTCCTGCTCTACCCATTTGTCAGTTTTTTGCAATGCAGCAGCCCCACTACTCTATGCCCACCTGCTGCTGGCTCACACGTAACAGTTATGCAACCTCAGACACTCAATAGGAATTAAGTAATCACACTCACTGGGAATTGGGTAAGCAAACACTGAGAACTGTGTGCCTTAACCATTACCTCTTAAAAGTGCAAACTCACTAAAATCATAGGAATGTCAATAACATCAAACTTGACTCAATAACCACAGAGTATTAAACCTTTTCAGGAATTTTATATAGAAGCATTTCAGAGCTACAGCAAAGCAGCAAGCAATAAAATATAAACCTTAAAATCATCAATAATTATCTTGATTGTCTTACAACCTAAATAATCAACAAATGCTATTTCTAAACATCACTCTAAAATATTGTACTGATTAAAATTATTATGGTTGAGCTAAGCTCTTGATCTAAATAAAAGTCAAAGGTCTCACGTCACCGATCCTCAGCTGGCTCTGGGCGGGGTGGCGACAGGTTGGGCAATCATTTGTTCCTCTTTTTCCTTTTGGTCATGATTCAAGCTTTCACAAGGAGAAACTTAATAATTTGAAAAATTAAAAGTCATCAAGAAAATCTCCTTATCTTCTGGTTCAATTTTGACTGAATTATAGGAAAGTTTCAGATAAATCATGTTCTTCTTGGTCAAATCTTCTTTCTTCTGAGAAACATAAAGACATGAAAATGTCTAAAATGGTTTTCTTTTCAAGCCATCTTTCCCCACCAGGCCAGGTGGCTTGTGGCATTCTGTTAAAATTCTTCATTTCTTCTTCAATCATCTTTTAAGCAAGAATTCAGTTTTCTTTGCTGAACTGAGGCTCTGCCACAGTTCTATCATCCCACGTTGACATCCATCTCAGACGGTCAACCGGACAGAGCCTCCAGCCACAGTCGTGAAAGCTCCTCGTTCCTCTTTTTGCCTGGGTTTTTGTAGGATTCTGGTCAGTAGTCTTTGTCCTCTTGTCCAACCAGATGCCACAGTTTGCAGTTAATACCTTATTTGGTGTGCAGTCATATTCTTCTGGAGTATTGCATATTTTTACTGTCACAGCTCAAGTCTACTGCCCGTAACCGGCCTCCACCTCACTGTGATCCAGCTTCGGACTCTACTTCCTCTTTCCTAGAAAACTAAAATCATCTTAATACCTAATAAAGATACAAGAAACTCATCTGATTGATATATCAAAATTCCATCATTGCTTTAAACAGAACAATCAGAATTACACACTGATTTTACACAAAACTATCAATGCCTTAAAATCAAAACATCTTTATATTTTGAATACATTACTTGACTTAAACATTGATTATCATTGATTAGACATTGATAAAACATTAATTATCAGTCAAATCTTTACTTCTGTGGATGGAACATTCATTGTCATTACTTCCTCAGTATTTTGTGTGTTTCTTCTCTGTGTTCCATGCATACACAAACATTTGGAGTTCCTCTGTTCGGGGATGTGTGCCACTCCTTTAGATGTAAAATCACTTCTCTCCATTCTTTCAATACAATCATTTCACATTTTATTCTTACACATTCACTGATTATTTCAAACAAAACACACACATAAATCATTATGATTATCCTTACTTATTAAAAGTTTAATTTTCTAACCATTCTGCCACAACATTTTAATAATAATTTCTCTCTCTCCTCCAGCCACTTCTGCCGTTTTCTCTGCCTCCTCTGTTTCCTCTGTTTCTTGGTTCTCTCTGGGACACGTATTTACAGCTTCGCTGACAATTGTTATTTTCTATAAATTGGTGAACAACAGGAGATGTCTAATAGCTAATTTATGTTCTAAAAATCTTGTTCTTAATTGACAAGATGTTTTTCCTACATAGACCTTAGGGCATGGACCCTTTAACAGATACAGTATATGGCATTCTTCATATGACAAGTTGTGCATGACTTGATATGGAAGTCTTTACCTGAAATTAAGGCTGTAAATGCCCTGTTTTCATAATGGCTTCACAGGCAGTACAGTTTCTACTGGTGTTGCCTAATCTCCGAAAGACTGAAAAACAGCATGCTTTTTTGGCCACTGAAAATCTTCAGCTTAAAACCTACAACCTTGAAAACCGCCCCTGTTAAGATGAATGTAAGGGTTGTTTTTAGGTCAGCAGTGATAGGTTTTCATCACAGACATAACACCGCCTCCATCGTAAAGCTATTTTACACTATATGCTGCTACAATCCATCAAAAACAGTTAGACTATTCTTTAAAACACTATTTTACTTTGAAAAAAGTTGTTTTTATTCATCAAAAAGTATGTTTTATAGGACAAAGCTTAAAGAATGATGACATCTTAACACCATAACATAGTTCTTCTAGGACTAACAGCAACAGAAAACTATGACATGTTTTTAAAACTACTGATTCAACAGAATCCAGTAGAAAAATCCATTTTAATTCAAGTTATAAATGTCATTGCTACATTTTAATAAGCATTACAGAGCTTTTGAATATATTGGATTCATTAGGTACTTTTTTCAGATTATTATTTAACAAGACTTTAGTAAACCTAGATGGGAAATTCACAGTGTATTCTTGGACACATCTGCCAATGACTATGTTCATTTGTACACCTGATTTTGTTAGGTCTCTGTCTCTCCACTCTTTATGGGCAAGCCGGCTTTAGGAGCTGACCGTGTCTCCGGCGCAACTGTGGCACATTTCCCGATCAGCCTGAGAGTATTTAGACTAACCTGAATCTCTTCTTGGTGTCAGTCAGTTCTGATATGCTGTCGCTCCTCCTGTGGCCGACTTCGCTCCTCTGTCTCTCCTCCTGTATTCCTAGTTTACTTACCTGTGTTCTGGGTTGGTGCCTTTGTACTCCTGTTACTCTCAATCCTGCTAGCTCAGCTACACCAGCAGAGCTCGACCAGCTTGACACCAATCCTGCCCGCGCTGCTACTCTAGCTGAGTCCGACCAGCTCAATGCCTTTTCTGCCAGCTCCACCACTCCAGCATTGTCTGCTCAGCTCAGCCTGCCTGCCACCTACTCAGTTCCACCAGTCAGTGCTTTCCAGGCGCTGTTCCACTCCTGCCTCATCTGTCAGCGAGCCACCAACCCCTTTTCTCCAGTCAGCACACTGCAGTCAGTCCTCCCTGCTCTACATCGTCAGCCTGCACTTCACTGGTGTGTTCAGACCATAGACTCTGGTTTATACCACACCACAGAGCAGCAGGAGAGTGTGTTATACCCCAGTTCTTTTATTGGACAGATCTGAGTAAGGAAGGAGTCCGTCTTTCTTGATTTTAGTGCTGGTTTGTTTAAAAAAATATATGAATAAAGATTACAGAACACAATCCGGGTTGTTCCTTCCTCCAGAAACACACACTGGCTGCTGGGGAGAGGAGATCCCGGAAACACAGAGCCTAACAGTTTTGGGCTAACCCCTTACACAGATGAAGTCCGTCCAGCAGACTCCATCTCTTATCTAGAGCTCCGCAGGCTTGGAGCAGCTGCATATTACCTAGTCATAACAAAATGAGGTAGCGCGATGTGTGTGGATGTTGTTACGTGGTGTGTAACTAAAACAATCATTCAGATGTCATTCTAACACAAGATTAATAGAGGAAAACAATTGGTGTCAAGGTACACTTATCAGAATCAGCATTGTCTTCTAACCTATAGCAAAGCAGACTAGAGCAGACTTTGAATCTTACTAAATTGCATTACTAATAGATTAAAGTCTAAGACAATGTCTAATAATTATCTGCCTAATTTATTAATTTCTAACAAGTGGAAGAAACAAGGTCACTACAGCAGCGTGGCTGGACCACCACTTACTCCAAACATTATGGTCTTTATGTCAACTTCCTTTAATTGCAATGTGTTCATATTTCTACATTCAAATACAAATGGTAGAAACATTACTAATTTTTAAATTGAGACCAGACAGTGGCCATTCTAAATGTTTTTACTGTTTTCTGTCTCATGGTTTTTTATCATTACTTGGGATATTCAGCTGTTACTAGCCTTGGCATTAAAAATATTTTGTTTTGTAATACCCCAGTTCTTTAATTGGACAGCTCTGAATAACAAAGGAGTCCGTCTTTCTTCATCTAGTGCTGATTTATTTTAATTACAAGTAAAAATTACAAACATGACCCGGGTTGCTCCCCCTTCCAGAGACACACACACAGGCTGCTGGAAAGTGGAGTCCTGAGCTCACCTTGTGTACTTTCCCCTTACTCACCTACAGCAGAAACCCATGTAGCAGCAGATGCCTCATCCTATGGCCTCGGAGCGGTACTCAGCCAACAACAAACTGATGGAATATGGAAACCGATAACGGACATCTCCAGAAGCCTAAGTGAGGCTGAAAAACATTATGCACAGATTGAAAAGGAGGCTCTGGCAGTCACCTGGACATGTGAACAGCTTACGCCATACATCCTGGGCCTGAGATTCAAATTACAGACTGATCACAAGCCTCTAGTGCCGCTGCTGCATACAAAGCCATTAGATGAACTACCGCCCAGAGTGCTGAGGTTTCAGCTGAGACTGATGAAGTTCACATTTGACATTGTGCATGTTACTAATAAGAGCTTAATAACAGCTGACACTTTGTCAAGGGCCCCTTTAAATTATTGAAGAATTAAGAACCATTCCTTACTTTACAAGTGACAAATAATAACAATACTAACATTATTTAGTAATTACTTACACCGAACACTGTATGATTAAAATGTAAACGTAAGCATTGACTCGGGCAGCTATTTTCCCCCAAGCTAACTCTCTCTCTTTCACCACTGCAGCCGTGTTGCTTTTTTTTTTTTTTTA
>NW_018128125.1:100598-101207 GCF_001952655.1 Monopterus albus
TACTCTCAATGATGCAGCTGTAGAAGTTGCAAAGGATCCTAGGTGACATGCCAAACCTCCTCAGCCTCCTCAGGAAGTACAGCCGCCATTGGGCCTTTTTGACCAGCTGTGTGGTGTTATGTGTCCAAGTGAGGTCCTCACTGATGTGGACGCCCAGGTATTTGAAGCTGCTCACCCTCTCCACTTCAAGCCCCCACATGAACAGTGGCTGCCTACAGTCCTCTCCTTCCTCATGTCCACTATCATCTCCTTTGTCTTGTCCATGTTGAGGCTGAGATTATTGTCCTTGCACCATGACAGCAGACCGGCCACCTCCCTCCTATAGGCTGCTTCGTCCCCGCAAGTGATGCGACCTATCACTGCGGTGTCGTCCGCGAACTTCAGGATCATGTTGTCTTTGTGGGAGCCGACACGGTCGTGGCTGAACAGGGTGTAGAGGATGGGACTAAGGACACATCCTTGTGGGGTGCCAATGTTCATAACAATGCTGGCTGAAGTCCTATTGCCAATCCTGACAGTCTGGGGCCTGCCAGTCCGAAAATCTAGGAGCCAGTCACAGAGGGTGGGGTGCAGACCCAGTGTGGACAGTTTGTGGGTGAGTGGGTGAGG
>NW_018128125.1:101234-107487 GCF_001952655.1 Monopterus albus
CAGCCGCCGCGGGAAGTACGGCTGCCGTTGGGCCTTCTTGACCAGCTGTGTGGTGTCAAGTGTCCAAGTGAGGTCCTCATTGATGTAGACGCCCAGGTATTTGAAGCTACTCACCCTCTCCACTTCGAGCCCCCAGATGAACAGTGGCCAATGAGATCTCTCCTTCCTCATGTCCACTATCATCTCCTTCGTCTTGTCCGTGTTGAGGCTGAGATTATTGTCCTTGCACCATGACACCAGACCGGCCACCTCCCTCCTGTAGGCTGTTTCGTCCCCGCAAGTGATGCGACCTATCACTGCGGTGTCGTCCGCGAACTTCAGGATCATGTTGTCTTTGGGGGAGCCGACACGGTCGTGGCTGAACAGGGTGTAGAGGATGGGACTAAGGACACATCCTTGTGGGGTGCCAATGTTCATAACAATGCTGGCTGAAGTCCTATTGCCAATCCTGACAGTCTGGGGCCTGCCAGTCAGAAAGTCCAGGAGCCAGTCACAGAGGGTGGGGTTCAGACCCAGTGTGAACAGTTTGTGGGGGACAACTGTGTTGAAGGTGGAGCTGTCGTCAATGAATAATATCCTGATGTAGGAGTTTCCATTTTCCAGGTGAGAAAGGGAATAGTGGAGGGCAGCTGCGATGGTGTCTGAGGTGGCCCTGTTGGTCCGGTAGGCATACTGCAGGGTGTCCAGTATACTGCTCTGAATGTGGGCCAGCACCACTCTCTCAAAGCACTTCATAATGATTGGGGTGAGTGCCACTGGCCTGTAGTTGTTTAGGCAGGTGACCGGGCTGTATGTTAGCAGTGCATGACATTTGTGCACTGCAGAAAGAGTAAAAAACACACAAAAAAGAAGAAAACGAAGAAATAGCCAGCATTCGAGCGGAATGTGCAAACACGTCTGCCTCGGTGCGCGCCATCTTGCATATCCGCCACCTTGTATAGCTCTTTGCTACAACACAAAGGTTGAGTCAACTTTTCTCCATTTTAACTGGTTGCAAGTGTGATTTCTATATTGCAAACCCCTGCTGATTGCTACAGGTGAGTTTCATTACAAATTAAAGGTCGGTAGGTGGTGGTAATGTACCCATACATGGCTTTACCACGCTCAAAAACTTAGTAAGATGAAGAAGAACTGTATTGCAGCCAGACAAATCTTTATTCAACAAGGCATATACCAGCATAATGCTGTACATCTTTTGTGTGTGTCAGGGGGTGTGCGGGCATAGATTCATTTATACTGTATCAGTTTGACAGTATATACTGAATGTTATTCACCATGTAACCAGTATGAGTGCTAATACATAGTCTCTATGAGCAATGGCACATGGGATTTGTAGTCAGTTTGCCTTCGCACCTGAAGATGGTGGCTGGGACTTGCCAGCTTTCAGACAGGTAAAATATTCAGACATGTTTTGTTACACACATTATTTCTAGAAATTGATTCATAGTCTGTAAAGATGATTAACATACACCACATCCTTTAAGGGAAATTGTTTATATGAATAAACTTAATCATCAGCTCAGTGAGGTGGTCCTGTACATGTTTAACCTGAGTCTTAGCCTGGAGAGAGTCCCAGCCCTATGGAAGACATCCTGTGTTGTCCCGGTTCCCAAAATACCTCATCCCAAGGAGCGGAACCATTACAGACCCGTTGCCCTGACCCCCCACCTGATGAAGACCACGGAAAGGAGGAATACAGGGGGGTTGTTACTGACTTTGTGAAGTGGTGTGAGGAAAATCGACTGGTCCTGAACACCAGCAAGACTAATGAGATGGTGATTGATCCCTAGCGGAAATCACCAGTACTCACGCCGGTGAGCTTTCAGGGCTCAGTCATTGAGATTGTGGACACCTTTACAGTGCCTTGCGAAAGTATTCGGCCCCCTTGAACTTTGCGACCTTTTGCCACATTTCAGGCTTCAAACATAAAGATATAAAACTGTAATTTTTTGTGAAGAATCAACAACAAGTGGGACACAATCATGAAGTAGAACGAAATTTATTGGATATTTCAAACGTTTTTAACAAATAAAAAACTGAAAAATTGGCCGTGCAAAATTATTCAGCCCCCTTAAGTTAATACTTTGTAGCGCCACCTTTTGCTGCGATTACAGCTGTAAGTCGCTTGGGGTATGTCTCTATCAGTTTTGCACATCGAGAGACTGAAATTTTTGCCCATGCCTCCTTGCAAAACAGCTCGAGCTCAGTGAGATTGGATGGAGAGCGTTTGTGAACAGCAGTTTTCAGTTCTTTCCACAAATTCTCGATTGGCCCAGTCTCAGGTCTTTTGCAGACTTCATCAGGTTTCCTTCCAGAATGGTCTTGTATTTGGCTCCATCCATCTTCCCATCAATTTTAACCATCTTCCCTGTCCCTGTTGAAGAAAAGCAGGCCCAAACCATGATGCTGCCACCACCATGTTTGAGAGTGGGGATGGTGTGTTCAGGGTGATGAGCTGTGTTGCTTTTACGCCAAACATAATGTTTTGCATTGTTGCCAAAAAGTTCGATTTTGGTTTCATCTGACCAGAGCACCTTCTTCCCCATGTTTGGTGTGTCTCCCAGGTGGCTTGTGGCAAACTTTAAACGACACTTTTTATGGCTATCTTTAAGAAATGGCTTTCTTCTTGCCACTCTTCCATAAAGGCAGATTTGTGCAGTATACGACTGATTGTTGTCCTATGGACAGAGTCTCCCACCTCCGCTGTAGATCTCTGCAGTTCATCCAGAGTGATCATGGGCCTCTTGGCTGCATCTCTGATCAGTCTTCTCCTTGTATGAGCTGAAAGTTTAGAGGGACGGCCAGGTCTTGGTAGATTTGCAGTGGTCTGATACTCCTTCCATTTCAATATTATCGCTTGCACAGTGCTCCGTGGGATGTTTAAAGCTTGGGAAATCTTTTTGTATCCAAATCCGGCTTTGTGTGGTGCTTGTTCTCATGGTGTTATGCTGTCTGTTCTCTATTGCTGCTTGAGGTACTGAAATTTGTTTGTCAAGATATGTGTGTGGTGTTTGTTTCTCATGGTGTTATGTTTGTTCTCCATTGCTGCTAAAACACTGAAATTTCCCCATTGAGGGATCAATAAAGTACCTATCTACCTACCATTTATATGTTCAGGGCTTGTTTTATTTATGTATTTATTTTATTATTTCAGACACTGAGTGTTTTGCATGTTTCCTGTCTCATAACAGAGCATGATGAATACTGGTCTAGAATCTATATTTACACACACATTGCCATATTTCCTATAAGTATAGGTTTATAGTTTTAGTATTTATTCCATTTTTACCTTTGATAATATGTCTATTTAGCTGGATAATGTTGATAATACCCCAGGGTGTATGGTTTGACAGCATACACAGCATGTTATTCCCCAAGAGGCAAGTGTGTATCCTCTAAGAACAAGGCCACATGTTTCCCCAGTGGCCATTTTGTCCCCTATGACTCCATAAACCATTCTGTCTCAAGGTAACATAACCCAATGCTTCCAACCTAAAACCAATTTATTATGCCATGTAAGTGTAGGTATCTATTTTTACACATCACAACTCGTTCTGCACCCTTAAACACATAAGCGTTCAAGAAGCTTCTTCCTGTCCTCTTGTTCATTCATGTTCTCTGTGCTGGACCAGTGGCCATCGTGGGACCTATCCTAGTTTCTTCATTCTCTCTCCCTCCCTCCCTCTCTCTCTCTCTCTCTCTCACACACACACACACACACACTACTTCAATTGACTTGATTTTAACAACAAAAAGTAAGAGACACTTGAGAAGAGCCAGACACTGCAAAACACACTAAATGAGCATACACAAGGACAATGGTCTAGAGCTATTAACTTTGCTTTTTAATTCAAACTGAATCTTGGCCTGCTCACAACCAGCATACTCAAATGGCACACACAAAAAAACAACTCTGTAAAATTCATCAAAAAATGTCCTCTCTTTAGTGAAGTCTCTTGACACCCCTGAATCTCACCCTCTTTTAAAAAATGCAAATTGTGTAGACAAACCTAGAAAGAACTTTGTTTTTAATATTAAAAGGTGAGAAGCAGCATACACTAGCAATACATTTGCTGCATTGTGAATTTTGTTAATGAGCATGTCATCCTAGCCAGTAACAATTACAGTCAAAATTATTTGTTGTTGTTCGTCTGTCAGCTGCTCCCAGCCTATGATTTGTGAAAAGACCGGGGTGGGGACGTTTTCCAAAAAAAAACTTTCATTGATAATGTCATCTTCTTGCATAACATGGAATACGTTTTTGTAAACAGTCTCTAAAATAGTAAAATTATCCTTGTGAACAAACAAATAAGTAAACAAACAAAGAGAGGCAACACTGGATTCACCATTTCATGCTGGAAAGAACCTGGAACCAAAATAAAAAAGAAAATCACTATTGATCTGTCCTCCCATTATTTCAGCCCATGCTAGGAGCTAGATGACCATATCCATTTATTGACCACAATTACTAAAGTCTATTAAGATAAAATAAATATATATGTCATGAAAATTACATTATTATGTTTTAAACTTTGTTTTATTAACCAACATATGTTATTCAATGGATTTTAAACTTTCAGAACAGACCACAGATCACAGGGACCTGTGAGACATTGCTTGTGTGAACTAAAGGCCATGTTTTATCTTTGTTTTAGTACTCTTTGTGTGTTGTTATATGTTCAACCAAATGGCATCCCAGACTTAAAGGTGCCAGCCATAAACCTTTCCTGCCATATATTGGGAAGATACACAGACAACATATTGTTTAGTGTCTGAGGGGTTATCAGGGCAAACCCTCTCAAGTTCACTTTTCCTGTTCAAATCTTCTTTACAACTTGATTAATTATCTCACATCACACATTGCCCTAATTTCAGTTGCCACCTCATGCTAAGATTTGACAGCTCACTCAGCAAAAGGAAAATACACAAATGTGAACAAAAATTCTCCAGGTTTTCCAGGGTGCATGGAACCATGACGATGATGATCATCTGGTGAAAGAAACACTAATTCTGCATCAAGTCGGTTTAATTTATATATTGTATTGGAATTTATTTCTGTATCATATGTAAGCACCAAATCCATTCAAATGAAAGCTTATTTATTTCAAGTATATCATGGAGTGTCAGACTGGTTTGACATATCTGGACCACCCAAAAATTTGGCTCATAACTAAGACAATTATGAATTTTGAGAAAGCTAGAAAGTGCTACAAATATTTTTTCTCCTGTTTTCTGTTAAATCTCTCACAGAACAAACGTGTTCATAAGAGTGATTCTTGCATGAGGCTCATCAAGTACAGATCTGACTTTACAGACATAAAAATGAATAAAAATGCTCTCAAATTAGATGACTTCTCCACTCCAAATCAAAACCCAACCCCATAAAGCAAACTCATTTACATCAGACTGTCCACTGGCTGTGCAATTTAAATCATGGCAAAAGGTACCCAAATTTCATGGACCCTTTGGAACATGCCAGCCGTAGTGACCCGTTACTGGTCTGGCCATGCAGAATTTGAAACAGGTAGCATTTAATTTGTAACTGTAACATGGATATCATATACTGTCAATGTCAAAAAGAAAACAACAAAAGGCAAAGAAACAGTACATAACAGTAATTCATTTACAACTGTGCTGTGACATCACAGCTACTGTTGTGAATCTGGATATTTTTTGAAATAAGCAACAATGACATCCATTAAGAAGAAACTCTAGAGGTTAAGTGTCCACTAAGCGGTGTGGGCAGTCATGTTCACAAACAATTTCTGCAGTGTGGACAGCAGCTGGCCCATGCACTCACAGTCTCTGTCTTTTCATTCAGCACTGTCATACACAAGACTGCTATACTGCCGGCCTTTCTCCACTTCAGCCACTGTTAGTAAAGACTCCAGGCTTGCTGATATTGATGTTGAGGGCAAAGTGATGAAGAGCTAGAGGATGAGGTGGTGAGATCACAAGGGCCTAGCTGCTTTCCACACACATACATTCAGTCCACCTTTTCCTTCTGGACTAGCCTGGGAGCATCGACGAAGTCCCGTCCATTAAAGAGGATAAGACCACCTGTCACCACGCTGGCTGTTCCCCAGAACAAAACATAGGCCAGAGTCTC
Organism: Monopterus albus; assembly: GCF_001952655.1. NCBI lineage: Eukaryota > Metazoa > Chordata > Actinopteri > Synbranchiformes > Synbranchidae > Monopterus > Monopterus albus. The sequence continues at coordinate 107,344 of NW_018128125.1, forward strand.
AGTCCATGTATCACCTGGCAGGAGACAGTAGGTCATACTGAGTTAGTGGAAGAACTTAAATCTGATTTAGCTTTCTCTCTCAAAATATTAGGGGAACTTTCAAAAGATAATATAGAAGCATATAATGTGTATATATATATATAT